>NC_067234.1:35304962-35369962 GCF_019924925.1 Ctenopharyngodon idella
TTAATTAAAACTGAATGCAACTAAATTAATCCTTAATAGTAATATTAAAAAAAAAAAAAAACTACTAAATATAATGACAAAAGCACATAACAAAATTACAAAAAAGAAAAAACTAAAATTAAAACTGAAAGTATAAAAATAAAAGCTAATTTAAAATATATATAAAAAATATATTAGTATATAAATAACACTAAAATAATGCATTTTATTGATAAACCAGAGATCAATACACTAAAAAAATGCTGGGTTAAAAAAAACGGGTTGTTTTTAACCCAGCAAACGGGTTGATTTAACCCAGCGAACGGGTTGATTTAACCCAGCAAACGGGCAAACGGGTTGATTTAACAGAGCGAAGGGGTTGATTTTAACCCAGCGAAGGGGTTGATTTAACCCAGCGAAGGGGTTGATTTTAACCCAGCGAACGGGTTGATTTAACCCAGCGAACGGGTTGGTTTTAACCCAGCGAACGGGTTGGTTTTAACCCAGCGAACAGGTTGATTTTAACCCAGCGAACGGGTTGATTTAACCCAGCAGATGGGTTGTTTAAACGTTAAAGGTTAAAAAGTTTGCTGGGTTAAAACAACCTGTTTGCTGGATTTGTCCATTTTCAACCCATCATTTTTAGAGTGTTGGTTTAGTAGTTTTCATAATGGAAATAACTTTATGCAGCAAACTGGATTCACGTAACAGAGACTCAAACTCAATCCCTGACCGACCTCACGTCTCTTTAAGTCGTTTGTTGACATGAAACATCAGCTAACGTGAGTCAAACAAGTGAAAGACAGTGAGC
Source organism: Ctenopharyngodon idella (assembly GCF_019924925.1). Taxonomy (NCBI): domain Eukaryota; kingdom Metazoa; phylum Chordata; class Actinopteri; order Cypriniformes; family Xenocyprididae; genus Ctenopharyngodon; species Ctenopharyngodon idella. The sequence continues at coordinate 35,305,753 of NC_067234.1, forward strand.
TTGAGTAGAAACTCCCACTGAACTCATGTGTTCACTGCAAACACACTCCTGACGGATCAAACATGTACAAAACAAGTCCAGTGTGTGTGTATTTGAGCGCTTTAAAGAAGAAATATGCAGAACATAGTGAGGCTGTTATTACTCATTTCACAGAAGTCTTAAAGCTACAGCAGCAAAAAGAGTCAGAAAAGATGAAAAACAATCATGAAAACTAAAATACAACGGTGCAATTTAAGCTGCAAAAAACTAAACTAGAAAATGCAAAAATTCAAACAGAAATATAAAATCAGACACATGACAGTGTCTTTTATGAGTGAACTTTTATAAGCATCCCATGATGCATTGCAAATGACATGACAATCTTAAAAGAAGAGAGGATAAAAAAAAATTATCATGAGAAACTAAATTATGACTGTTTATGGAGCATTATACATAACATTTATATTATAAAATTGATTCTTAAATTGCATGTCTGTATGAAAACATAATTGAAAAAAAATAAAAAAATGAGTGAATGAACTACTCCTCCCATGATGCACTGCAAATGACATGAATCAAATAACGGAACAATACAACTGACTTAAAGCTATAAAATGCATACATATTAAACATTATACATATCCTAGTATTAACGTCTCTCTGGTATCAAAATTAGCATCAAGAATTGTAAAATTTCAATTGCATCTAATAAAATGTTTATATCACAGTAACCTTATTTCCAGCAAAATACTTGATTTTATATATAATGGTCATTCTGCTGTGAAACACTCACGCTTTAGAGGAAAGACAAAAGGACAGAAACGCTTGAGTGGGATTTTCCTGAAGCTCCACTGGAGACGAACATCATGAGTGGGAGGACAGATCGTGTGTGTGTGTGTGTGTGTGTGTTTCGGGGGAAGCCCAACAGCTTTGAGGAGAATCTGACAGCCACCCACACAGAGCTGTGCTGCACATCGTGTGTGTGTGTGTGTGTGTGTGTGTTTCTAGCACATTATTTGATGCCTGCAGTCATTGTGTGTTTCTTCACTGACATTTATTGTTTCATCATCAACCAGAACTACACACACACACACACACACACACACACACACTGATCTGTGTTTGTTTCACCTGCTAATGAGCAGAAAACACCTGTAAACAACAAGAGGAAGGGATTTTCGTGCTCTTTCCTGCTGTGAATCGGTTGGCAGCAACATTAAAGCTTCCAGGGTACAGAGTCACATTTTACTAAAGCGCCTAAAGATAAAGAAATACTCAAACTACTGTTACATTTAATGCAAATAAAACCACATTATCAGCTGCACGGACACACAGAGCTGACGCTTGAAGAGCCCATCACTGACACTGTGACCACTGCCACATCACTAACACAATACATATATATTAATATAAGATACATATCAAACACACACACTCACAGACTCAAACACACACCTAAAAACATTCATCATTTAATGTATCATCATTTCCTCACACTCGTGAGATGTTTAGCTGACAGTTCACATAAATGAGGAGTGTCCAGCTCCATATACAAGAGAAGAAATAAAGTCATTCAGGTCTGAAGCGACATGAATCTTCATTTACTTTCCCTTTCATTCTTATTCCAGGACATTTTAAAGCGTCTGGTGTGTATCTTCAGGTGCATCACGTCTCCACACCTGAGATAGAGAGTCTCCAGAGAGACAGAGAGTCGATGGGGACATAAAGAACAAACACACACCGATCACGAGAGCTGATCGTGTTCTGTGACTCATGTAGGCTCGTCTCAGTCATTACATCATTCGTTTTCTGTGTCAATAAATGGTCAGTTTAGGCAGATATGCTACATTTCTTCTAAAAACTCATAGTACAATCGAGCACAGAAAGCGTGAAGAACTTGTGATAAACATGACAATGATGTTCAATAATTTCCATCTACTGTAAATGTTGAGCTTTAAATGAAGATCTGAAACACGAGTATGTGACGCAGACGCTTCTAGAAACTAAAGCGTCATTTTATACGACATTATATTGGGCATTTAGTCAAAAAATGATGCAAAATTCTCTCTCTTCTTAAAGGAACAGTACATAAATAATCATTCTAAGTCGCACAAAATGACAGAATGATCCATTTATGGGTGTGTAAACTTCAATTCAAGACAATTAAATTGTTAATAACATTTATTTGCATGAAGATTAATCACCTGTCATCAATTTCATGATCTTTCTCACATCTGATAATGTTCATTACTCATGCTACTACTAATAATAATGATGATAATGTTAATGATATTTATTATAAAGGTCACTGCACATAATGTGCATGAGTGTGTGAGAGAATATTAATCTATTGAATTAAACTCTCTCTCTCTCTCTTTCTCTCTCTTTGGCCTTTTGTCTGCAGGCGATAGAGTAATTTTCACACTTCAGCATTTTGTGTTATTGTGCTTTACTGCTGTTTCCCCCACAGGAACACGTGTCAGCAGACTCACACACGCGTGTGTATGTGTGAGTGTGAAATGAATGCAGATTTTATAGTTACATTTATTCATTTAGCAGATTCTTTTACCCACAGCAAATTACAAATGAGCAATATGCATTATACTGGCGAGGGTCAATTTTCACTGCAAATTAAAAGTCATTAACGATATTAGAGATGACAAACTCCACACTGACACTATATCGGTGATGGGAATGACATATGTTTACATGCACTTATTCATGTCAATCTAAATGAATCCAATCCGATTCACAATTCGATTCCGATTCACATTCGTTTATATGTGTGAGAATGTGATAATGTCATCGAAGCTACGCAAGTATAATTGTCTTTTTGTCCTTGGTGATATATGTTAGAAGTGCTTTTTTGTAGCAAACATTTAGTAAATATTCAGTTTCATCTGCCGACTAGTTCGTAAGATGTGAGATTTTTACCACATGCATTAAGGCACCGCGCAAGATATTTGAGAAAATAGTCCGATTCAAACATTTACATGGACTGAGCTCTATCTGATCGACTGAGGTGCTGACATGAAGGCTTCTCAATTCGACTGAACCATCATGGATTATTTGGGTGCATGTAAATGTATTATAAGAGACTACAGAAGCTATTCAAATGTTCAGTTTCAGCACTGATACCGGAACTGAAAATCATCCTGCAAAATCCCCTGCTTCATTAAGCTGTTATACATACTGAAGATCAATACTGTTCAATAGGTGAGCACTAGTGATGGTTCCATGAAGAACCTTTAACATCCACTGAAGGGTTCTTCACACACTCTTAAAATAAAGATTCCAAAAGGGGGTTTTCGCCATTTTTGGTTCCCTAAAGAACTTTTCAATGATCAGTTCTTAAAAGAACCATTTTTTCTTAGTGTGAAGAACATTTTAATAATCTAAAGAACTTTTTTTCCCAGTATAAAGAACCTATTGTGCATTGAAAAGTTTCAATGGATGTTAAAGGTTTTTGATGGAACCATAGATGCAAATAAAGAACCTTTATTTTTAACACAAAAATGATTTTTACGAACTGTTCACTGAAAGATTCTTTGGGGAACTCAAAATGGTTCTTCTACACTTCTAAAAATAAAGGTTTTTTATTGGCTTTTAAAATCCATGGTACCTTTCCATTCCACAAAATGTTCTTTTGATTATTAAAATGTTCTTCATACTAAGAAAAAAAAGGTTCTTTTGAGAACTGATCACTTGAGGTTTTTTTGGGGAACCAAAAATGTTTCTTCTACACTCTTATAAAATAAAGGTTCTTTGTTTGCCATGAATGGTTCCATGAAGAACCTTTAACATCCATTGAACCTTTCCATTCACAAAGGGTTCTTCACACACTCTTAAAAATAAAGATTCCAAAAGGGGGTTTTCACAGTGATGCCATAGAAAAACCATTTTTGGTTCCCTAAAGAACCTAAAGTACAGTTTTTGGTTCCCTAAAGAACCTTTCAGTGATTTTTTTAATAATCTAAAGAACTATTTTTCCACAATAAAGAACCTTATGTGCAATGGAAAGATTTCATAGATGTTAAAGGTTCTTGAACCATCAATGCCAATAAATAACCTTTATTTTTAAGAGTGCAAAATGGTTCTTTTAAGAACTGATCACTTAAGGGTTCTTTAGGGAGCCAAAAATGGTTCTTCTACACTCTTACACAGTAAAGGTTCTTTATTGACATTGATGGTTCCACAAAGAACCATTATCATCCATGGAACCTTTCCATTTCACACAGGATTATTTACAAAAAACATTATTGTGTGAACGCTCTTAAAAACAAAGGCTCTTTATGTGCAACTATGGTTCTATCAAGAGCCTTTAACATCCGTGGAAACTTTTCAATACACAAAACGTTCTTCAGACTAAGAAAAAAACATGTTTTTTTCTAAAGAACTGGCCACTGAAAGGTTCTTGAGGGAACCAAAAATAGTTCTTCCCTTAAGTGATTAGTTCTTAAAAGAACCGTTGTTTTTCTTAGTATGAAGAACATTTTAATATTCAAAAGAACCTTTTGTGGAATGGAAAGATTCCATGGATTTTAAAAGTTCTTTACGGAACCTTCAATGGCAATAAAGAATTTTTAAGAGTACAGAAGAACCATTTTGAGTTCCCCAAAGAACCTTTCAGTAAACAGATCATCTAAGAACAATTTTTGTGCGAACACACTTAAAGGTTCTTTATTTGCAGCTACGGTTTCATCAAGAATCTTTAACATCCATGGAAACTTTTCAATGCACAAAAAGTTCTTTATTGTGGAAAATGGTTCTTTCGATTGTTCTTTTTTTTTTTTTTTTTCAAGAACTGACCACTGAAACATTCTTTGGGGGAAAAAATGGTTCTTCTATGGCATCACTGCGAAAACCCCCTTTTGGATCCTTTATTTTTAAGAGAGTAAAGATGTTAAAGGTTCTTCATGGAACCCAATAAAGGACCTTTATTTTTTAAAGTGTAGAAAAACCACTTTAGGTTCCCAAATGAATCTTTTAGTAAAATAATCATTTTTGTGTGAAGAACCCTTTGTGGAATGGAAAGGTTCCATGGATGTTAAAGGTTCTTCATGGAACCATCAATGCCAAATAAAGAACCTTTATTTTTAATAAAGCCACAATTTTTCTAACGTTCTTCACACAAAAATTGTTCTTTTACGAACTGTTCACTAACAGGTTCTCTGGGAATTCCAAAATGGCTCTTCTATCATTTATCAGCTGCTTTCCTACAAGACTGAAACGTGGTCAATATTTCTCTGTTCACCGTCTCCGTCTCTGTGAAACAGGAACCATAAATCCCGTCAGATGAGCGTGGGTTTGGCTCCCTGGCCAACAGCTACAATCATTCGGCCTGATTTCCTCTCTCAGGTGCTTTACTTCTCCTACTCATTATTATGCCGCTTCTTTGTTTTATGCATTTCTTCCTACTTTGTAATGGAACAATAGGACAGTGTGTGCAAAGCTCGAATGACCGCGTGTTCAGTCTCCCGGAGCACAGGTGAGCTCTCAGGTGACCGGCGTGAGAATCCAGCGCCTGAACAAGCAGGTTTTGAACTTTACGAACTCTCGCTGGCCTTGAGATACGTCAGACAGAGTTTCCTGCAGAACCTTGAGCAAACACGGAGACAAAAGATCAGGTATTGACTGTAAAACACAAAGTCGTGCAGATCTAAGACTGTGAACCCGAGCTGAACTTCTCAACTTCTGCTTTATCAGTGGCGAGTTCAGCGATGTCTCTGACTCTTACACCAGCAGTCTTTCAGTTTTTGAGGAGACACACACATCCTGCTGGGTTTCCGTTACAGCGCAAACACACCCGTACACATGCGTCAACACCTGCTGGATAAACCTGCCCGCCCGTCACACACCCGGATGTGCCCCGTTAAACACACACGGACGTCCCTACACACACACACTCATGACTAACTAGTCCTTCAGTGGAGGATTTTAACCCTATAAAGCCTCTGAATGATCTGATAAACCTGTTGAACAAAACCTACTACATGCACTCTGTCCTTTTTATCAAGTAAAAGGCTTTTTAGTATAATTGTACTTTTAGCTTCTCTCTTTGCTGTGAAATTTGACTGATTTTTACCAAGTAAATGTAAGAAGAACTTTGATAGTGTTAGTAATATTTCAACTGGACTGAAGAAGGTTTACTTGATTATCCAGACATCGTCTTATTAGAAAAATCATGAGTATCAAATATGATCATCAGGCTTTTGATGAAGGTTTATTTGTTCATCTCTCAATCATGCATTATATGTTTTAAAACTAGAGATTATGAAACTAGGAATTCGGTCTTCTATACACTGTTATAAAGATCTCATTGATTTACATTACATGCTTTAGAAAGTCATATAAAATATCAGCATCTGAATAAAATTGCATATTTTTGCCTCTTGAGCGGTTTTTCTCTCCATATTCTCATACTATATGAGCCATAAAAGTATCAAATATGACACTCAACATAAAATACACAAACTTTTTTCTCTTAAAGTTTCAGTAAGTAGATTTTCACAGGGTTAATTCATGGCAGCATCATCACTCCTGAATCTCTAGTGTGTGATTAAGCTCACTAAAGTGAAAAGTCTTGATGAGTTTGATCCCTCATACAGTTTCAATCTGCTGAAGAAGACAAACGCAAGGCCTGCCATGAAGCAGAAGAGCAGCTGTCCGTCACAAACACTCACCTTGATCTTGTGTAAACTCTTCTCCTCCTCCAGCACTTGGATCCACACGCAGATGCTGCTCTTGTTGTAGGTCAGACTCCAGCCTTCATCGGACTGACACTCGTGTTTGAACCGGCTGAAGGCTCGGTCGTCCGGGATGAGAACCTCTTCTCCGGACATCATCATCATCATCATCTTCCTCCTCCTGCTGCTGCTGAACCTGCGGCTCCCGGTGCGGGGAATAACAACCTGATATGAGACTAACAGGAGAGTTTGCTTTTAAAGAGTTGCTTTTAAGTTTATTATTCCCAGAGGCCGGTGAATCTGACGCGCGTCGCGTGATGAAACAAGACGCTCATGAAACGCACGGGCGGTTTCTCTCTGAACCGAATCCCTGATTCACATCAGATGTTCAAACATATGCTGCGCGTTTTCCGCAGGCGTGTGTCGCGCGCCGGTGCGGAAGCGCGCGTTTAAAATATCAAGATATACGCGCGCGAGAGGGTTGTGTAAATAAACTCATATATGAGTGTGTCGAAAATAACAAACGCAAACGCGTTTCCCGGTGAAATGCACGAGCAGCTGTTTCATCCCGCTGTATGTGTGTGCGCGTTACATTGGTGAGGAAAGGCGGGTGCGCGCTGGCACACACACGAACACACGCATGACTGACAGCTGAGCTCCGCCCACCGTCATGCACCCGCACAGCGCTGACGTGTTAGCTTCTTATTATAACCTCTATTTTGCATGTATCGATTTTTTTCTTCTAGGCTATATCTCCTTTTAATGACATCACTGATCATGCAAAATAACATCATAGGCAAAGAGAAATAAGATGCATTGAGTGAAGTTTGGCAGGTTTGTTACTTGCATGAAGATGTCAGATGTGGGAATGGCTGATGAGCATAATAAAGCGTTTTCAGTTACTATACATGGATCATATTGTGAGAAATAATATCATAATGCAAACTATTAGCTATTTCATGAGTCAGGCTTTACAGGGTTAACGATCAGTGGATTGAGATGATGATGTGAGCTGTCAAACACATGAATTAATGATAAATATATATAGAAATAATCTTTTTTTTAAATTGAGTGAACACACACACTCATGACTAAGAGGATTTTAACCCTATAAAGCCTCTGAACGATCTGATAAACCTGTTGCACAAAACCCACTACATGCAATCTGTCCTTTTTAGCAAGTAAAAGGCCTTTTAGTATAATTGTACCTTCAGCTCGTGCTTCACGTGTCTTTTTGCTGGGAAATTATACTGATTTTTACCAAGTACATGTAAGAATAACTTCGATATTGTTAGTAATATTTCGACTGGACTGCAGCAGGTTTACTTGATTATCCAGACATCATTTATTAGAAAAATCACGAGTATCGAATATGATCATCAGAAGTTCAGTGTTGTGTTTTAGAGCCTGAAACTGACCGCATACATCCACAAAAACTACTATTAAAGTGTCAATTTAGTGTTTAAATACTTTATGCCGCCATTGTAGAATTTAATAATAAAGACAGGCATGAAGCAGAAGACGTGAGACACACACCACAGGAAGTTTGTGGTTTGGAGATGTTGAATTTTTTTTTTTTTTCATCAAACCACAGTCACTGAGAGTTTCAGTAGCATCTCATTTATTCTACAAACGCCTTTCCTTTCTCTATTAACAGCCATTCAGAAGTGTTAAACATTGCAACTCTGAAATCAATCGATGTAATTCTATTGAAGATGTTTAATTAGTGCCATAAGAAGTTCAGGTATTATAGATGTTCTTAAAGTCGTCTTTTCTTCTCTATTGTGTCGTATATTCAAGTGAAACTGCTTGGCAAACAAGAACAAATGTAGGGCGGGGCTTGATTTTGTCTGTGGGGAATTGATTGGATGGTTGTGGTTTGCTATTGGTGGATCTCATGTGAGTGACAGGTTGCCCCGCCCTCGTCATCAGAGATGCTGCAAGAGGGAAGGAGAAGATATTCTGATTCGAGATTACGAGGAACATGAATTTAAAACAATAATTACGTGCACCGACAGGCTAAATCATTAATAAATACTGCAATATCCCATAACTGCCCGTTTTGATTCCCCCTGTTTAAAGCAGTTTCAGTCACTGTGGATGTGGATTGTGTATGTCAACAAACAACATCAGGAACTTTTTAGTATGATCATTAAGAATACCTGATAAGTAAGAATAACAATTTCATAATATTACTTAGTAATAATGTATAATGCAAAGGGATTTGGACTGTATTCAAGTCTAATATTGATATTTTCATTACTGTTCTGTTGTTAATCTATTGGCTGATGGCAGAGGGAAAGTGCTGCTCATGTATTAAGTGAGTTTAGACGCCCTCTGCAGGTCAAAGGATATATATACCAAACTCTGAGCTGAAGCAGAAAAATCGATCTATCGTTTGAAAAGAAGTGTATTTTTTATTACATTTTTATATATGCATGTCCAAAAAATTGTGTTACCATTAAAACTTTTAAGCAATAATAATATAAAGAAAAAAGATTACATAAAAACCTTTCTGAGTGCACGCAGTGCAGCAGAGTGACGTTATTAACTACATTTCCCATGATGCCCTGCTCACCGCGGATGTTTTTCGTTTACCGGACACACGTTTCAGCTCTCGAGCTCTGATCCTCCTGCTGTCATTAAAATCACAAACCGGCTGTCGGTGATCACTGAAACACCTACACTAATCACGCCGTCTTTTCTGATAACAGAACCCGCTGTTATTATTATCGTCAGCTCACGATGTTCCTGTCGTCGGTACCGGCGCGCGTCCTGATGCGAAGGTCGCGGAGTCTATCGCCGTGTCGCGCGCTGCAGACCAGTCACGGTGAAGCCTCCCGCTTCCGAAACCTCTGTGAGCTCGAACCGAGCCGGAGCCCGGTTGCCAGCGGCTCGCGAGCGTCCAGGAAGAGTGTTTTGAGTGAGGAGTCGCACATGCAGTACCATCAGCTGGCCAGCAGGTGGCGCGTCAGTTTGGAGGGCCGCCGGAGCAGCTGGGCGACGCTGACCGCTGCGGGGCGCTACAGAGACGGACACGAGAGCGGCTCGGACACCGCTGCTGCTGCGGGCGTCATTTCAGCCGCGGCGCTCGCCTTCTGCTTGAAGAAAGACAACGATGATAAAGGTATAAAGCGATAGAAGCCCTTCCTTCACATGAGAAAAAAAACATGCTTTTGTAAATCACAATTATGACATAAAAAGTTGAATTTTTGACATCCTGAATAATGTTTATGAGACGAAAAATCGAAATTAGGACATGACAAGGCGACATGCTGACTTTAAAAGTCATACTTATGACCTAAAATGTCGAGGTTTTGACATACTAATATTTATGGGATGAAATGACGAAATTATGAAATACTAGATCAATTATGAGATAAAAAATTTTATGACTTAAAAAGTCATGATTGTGACATAAATCGAAATTATGGCAGATTAAGTCATAATTATGACATTAAAAAGTTTTGATATACTGAGATGAAAAGTCCAAATTATGACAGCGTACTAAATTGAAATTATGACAAACTAAGTCAATTATGAGATATAAATCTGAAATTATGACATTTTAAGCCAAAGTTATGTCAAAAGTAATATTTATGAGATAAAAAAGTATAAATGATGCCATGAAAAGGCAACATTTTGACTTAAAGTCATATTTATGACCTAAAAAGTCAAAATTATGACAATATTTATAGATAAAAAAAATTAAAATTATGACATACTAGATCAATTATGAGCTGAAAAGTCAAAATCATAACTTTTTATGACAGAAAATTAGGAGTTGTGACATTAAGTCAAAATTATGACACTAATATTAGATGAAAAGTTGAAATTATGACATACTAGATCAATTATGAGATAAAAAGTCAAAATTATGACTTTAAAAAAGTCATGATTATGACAGAAAATTAGAAATTGTGACATGAAGTCAAAATTATGACACTAATATTAAATGAAATGTTCAAATTATGACATACTAATATTAGATGAAAAGTCAGAATTATGACATCATACTTTAAGTCGAAATTTTGACATTCTAAATCATAATTTATAGTTTGTATGTCTGAATTTCGAATTTTATAATTATTTGACAAAGACGTCAAATAGTTTCTGCTTTTTGATGTCATGATTATGATCAACAAAGCATGATTTTATGTGACAGCTGGTCGTCCGTATGCAGCTCTGCACACACTGATGAAGCTGACATTAACTGAGATGCTCTTGTGTTTTCAGCTGAAGCTCTTCTGGACGCGTCCAGATCCAGCAACACTGAGGAGGTGATCAGGTGAGACTCACATCACTTACACCAACATTCAAAACAAATACACAATCAAATGACAATAAACAAAAAACCTCTAACTCCATGTTTTCAAGGTTTAAATCAGGGCTTTTTATTACCTCTGGAATTTCTCTGTATCTGGTGCTCAAAATAAATCAAATAATACATTTGACGTCAGTTTAAAATGTTTTTATACATCCATGTACCTTGTAATGTGCTCTAGGAGAAAATGAAACGCAGTTTATGGGACATTTGTTCACGTGTGTAATGAAGCGCGGGATGTTTTGTGTAGATTTCATCCTGTCATCACGCCAGTGTTTCTGAACATCACGTGACTCTGAGGTCATGCAGTGCTCACGTGTGTCTGCTAGAGGGCGCCAGTGATTGTGTCTTTACTTCATCAGCACATTATATTGTGTTTGAGAGACTTTAGCAGAAATAAGAGCGTCACAGTCATTAGTGGTGTTCATTATCTCATTTTTACTCTTATTTGTATTATTTCTAGTTATTTATTTTGATAAAATTTATATTACATAACAAATATGTGTGTGTGTGTGTGTATATATATATATATATATATATTAAATAAAAAATGGAATCAAATACTTAAAATATATATGATATAATTAAACAACATGATAAAAAATTAGAATAAAATAATAAAAATATATAAATATATACATACTTATATTTATATTATTTTATTCTATTTTTTGTTAAATATAATTTAAACTTTTTATTCTTTTTTAATATATTTATATAAATATATGATATGATATAATTAAACGATATGATAAAAATTAAAATAAAATATATAAATATATTTATATGATTTTATTATGTTTTTTGTTAAATATAATTGTAATTATTTAATTCTATTTAATATTTATATATATGATAAATATATATGATATGATATGACATAATTAAACGATATGATAAAAATTAGAATAAAATAATAAAAATATATAAATATGTGTACATATGCATACTTATATTTATATTATATTATTTTATTCTATTTTTCTTAAATAGAAGTTTATTTTATTCTATTTTTTTAAATATCGATGAGTATGTTTATACGTATATGTGTGTGTGTATATATATATATATATATATATATATATATATATATATATATGCATGCATGAATTTATGTGTTTTATACATAGTTGGAAATTATGTAGGAAATAAAATATAGAAATAATCAGCATTTGAAAAGTAGCAAAAGACGCATCTGTGGAGCGTCTGGACGTCTGTCAGAAACTAAAGAAGCAGCCATGAGAGTGAGTGTGTGTGTGTGTGTGTGTGTGTGTGTGTGTGTGTGTGTGTGTGTGTGTTTCTGCCGTTTGGGCCCCAAAAGGCGAATAGTGCAGATGGCAGTGAAGTGTGTGTGAGACACCAGATGTGTTAAGTGTTTTAAGTTAGAGGTCAGTCTGCTGAGAACGAGTAAGTGTCGCAGCTCACTGTTGCCTTTTGGGGCCCAAACGGCAGAAACACACACACACACACACACACACACTCCCTCAGGGCAGGTTTTGCTGTCTGTCCTCTCCTGAATCTCACTCACTGTCTTCTTCTCTCAGGTTGTTGGCGGAGGGAACCGATCCGAACACTCGACACCGCTTGGGCTGGACGGCTCTCATGGTGGCCGCCATGAACAGACAGCACAAGTGAGACCATCTCTGTGTGTGTGTGTGTGTGTGTGTGTGTGTGAGTGTGTGTGTGTTTACAAATGTTTGTCTCAGGCCTGATCACTCTGAGCTCTTAATTACTGCTTCATTAGCTGCTGCTGTACACACACATACATGAGTGTGTGTGTGTGTGTGTGTGTGGTTGTGTTCATTTGCACTCTCTGAAGTGTGTGCGTGTGCATATGTGCGTGTGTGAACTCTTTACCCAGAATGCCGTGGCAGAGCTTGTGTGTCAGAGACCCACAGAACCTTTAATTTAATTCAATTAAAGCTCACTTAACAAACACACACAGACGGAGGAGAGACAGAAGGAGAAAGAGGGAGAAGGTCGCCAAATCCAATTTTTGGAGTCAGTGTCACCCCTCGTTTGAAACAGGAGTCATTTCACTGTGTCAACACACACACACACACACACACACACACACACACAGTCTCACACACACACTCACAGACTCACTGTGAGATACAATTTTATCCTGTAATATGTTCCTTGTATAGTTGTAGTAGCATGAATTGAGAAAATTTGGCATATACTGTACCTGATATATATCAAAATGAACCGATATCGAAATCAGAATCAAATGGAAATCGATTCAAATCATGAAATTTGTGTCAAAGCACTAATAGTATGGTAGTATAGAGTCAAAGTCAGTTTTCCTTCTGTTCTCTCTTATGACTCCATCTCTCTTCATCCATCAAACATGCAGTGTGTGTGTGTGTGTGTGTGTAATAATACATCACTTCTCTTTTCAAGTGATTTTGATAAAAAAAGACGCCCAAACTGTTGAAAACGTCTTTCTCTCACTCACCGAAAATTGATTAATGGTGTTTCTATCAGTGTCTCTATTGAAAATATTGTCGTTTATCACAGGAGCCTGACTGCGTGAGCTGTGTGTGTGTGTGTGTGTGTGTGTTCCTCTCTCTCTCTGTTATGAGTGGCATAACTCACTGTTGCCGTGACGCACAGTCCTGTGTCTTCCTGTCATTCAAAGCCCCTGGTGACCAATCAGAGCTGCAGGGGAAGCGAGACTCCGCCCACACTGACTGTGATGCATGAACGACCTTCATCTCTCACATGACTCTTTCCTGATGCTCAATCTGTTTATTAGTTTGACTGATCTGTCTGATCAATTAAAAATACCGCAGTACATGTGGACGATGTTAAAGGATGTAGTTTACTCAAGTCTTATCAAGTTAATTGTAATTTATTGTTTTTTATTGCCTTTTTCCCTATCAAATATTTTAGTAATCAGAGGTGTCATTCGAAAGCTTAAACACTCAAAATTCATCCTGTCAAAACTGTTTTGAAATTGCAACACTACTTTAAATCCTTTTAGCAGCTCAATTTTTGTGATATTATCTTCAAATTTGGAACTCAACTTGGTTAGACATTGAGTCTAACTGATTGATTAATTAATTAATAATTAATAATTAATTTTAGATTATCCCTCAGCTTTGATTTTATAGAAATTTTTGAGTCCAAATTATTTAGTAAAATATGTATTTTGTATAAAACAAAAAATGTTTAGTTCAGTACATTTGCGCTACAGTAACCTTCTATAGCCTTATTATTACATTTTCATTTTTTGAAGCTGCTCGCATTGAGGTCAAAAATGACATTTTTTTTATTTCAGTGAAATGAATGTACTATATTTTAGTTCAGTAATGTTTTTTTATTTAATATTTTGTATTTTTAGAGGATTTTATGGTACTAAGTTATGTTTATGGAATAATTATGATCCATTTATTTAACTTAAACTGTGGTGAATCTTAAATCTTTGAAGCACAGACTGAAGTTTGGTCTCTTTTTAAAGAAGACACTTGTCAGATTATTGCTGAAAGTGAAAAAAGTTCAAGTGAAAAAAAAAATTATAGAAGTTTATTATTATGAAAGATGCACAAAATACTATTTTTGAATTTTATAAGAAATATATATTTTCTAAAACATGTTTTACTCTAAAGCCATAAATCTAAACAAGTTGTGTTCCAAATTTGAGGTTGATATCTCAAAAAATGAGCTTTCAGTCAGATTTTGTTTGGGCGCAGTACCAAATGCTGCCACTAGATGAAATTCGCTTCCCATTAGTTTCCAATGCGCTCATTTTTGACCACAAACAATTGACTATTTTTTTCAGGACCATTTAAACTTTTTGTGTTCACATAGCTAGTGCCAAAACCTTTACCATGTTTAATAACATTTGAAAAAACAAAATGTAAAATTTCTCAGTCAAAAATGAACGAAGAGCACCAGAGGGTTAAACAAGCGCAACGTATAGACTGTCTCTTTCTCTGTATGTGGCTGTTTTTTGACCAAGCTTTTGGACTTTACGCTCGTAGTCAAATGTCTAACAATATAGTTGAGGTGTGGTTTATTTGTGTGAGCCGCCGCAGGTCCTAGTAAAGGTTCTGTACAGTCACAGGACTGTGAAGGGAATGAGCTGATATAATCAACCGCTCTCAGTGTGTCGGGCTGTTAAAGCGTTCAGGAGATCA
The DNA here is from genome assembly GCF_019924925.1 of Ctenopharyngodon idella. Classification (NCBI taxonomy): domain Eukaryota; kingdom Metazoa; phylum Chordata; class Actinopteri; order Cypriniformes; family Xenocyprididae; genus Ctenopharyngodon; species Ctenopharyngodon idella. The sequence continues at coordinate 35,320,887 of NC_067234.1, forward strand.
GACTGTGAGATTCACACAAATCTGTTTAAACTCCTCTTCAGTGGTGTCAAATATACACCAGTATCAGTTCATATCCAGACCAGATTCAGATCATCAGTGTACTGCATTGCAGCATGCTTTATAATTGATTTAAAACTACTTTAAACTGCATTTTCTGTTATCATTATTTGACTTGCAAGACACTACATGGAATATTCGTATACTTTTATGGAAAAAAAAACGTCAGTCACAGCACTTAAAATCACTTAAAACTGTACTATTGCTTTATATCACCATTTCAGACTGTGTCAGATTAGGGAAACATCCAAAATGTGCAATGATGTCTCCTAGGACTGTAATTATGTCATTTAAAAGCTTAAACTGTCAAAATTTATCCTGTGAAAACTGTTTTACATTACAGTACCATGCAAATTATATTTAAAACCTTTTAACGGGCTCAATTTTTGTGATATCAACTTCAAATTTGGAACACAACTTGGTTAGACGTGGCTATTTTACAGTCTAAATTACTTTGTAAAATATGTATTTTGTATAAAATATAAAATGTTTAGTTCAGTATATTTGCGTTACAGTAAAATTAAAATAAAAAAAGTGCAGTGATTTCCTCTAAATTTATTTTCCTCAATTTATCCTGTGAAAACCGTTTTGAAATTGGACAATGCGTTACCATTAAAACACATACTTGGTACTTTAAAACCTTTAAACAGGCTCACTTTTTGTGATATCAGCTTCAAATTTGGAACACTTGAGGCACCTCAATAGACTAAATTGTAATGTTTAATAAATTCTTAGGGTATAATTTTTACTACTAAAAATAATAAAATTAGATTTTTTTATATTTATAATATATTTTTAAATTTAAATGAAATTAAACCAATTTGCATAAGCGATTAGACCATCATTTGCATTCTTAATCAAAATTTTAGTGAGAGAGAACTAAGGTTGTGTCATCTGCAAACATTATTGGAGTAAGAATTTTTGAAACATTCAACAAATCATTTATATAAATAAGAAATAGTAAGGGTCCTAGAACAGACCCCTGAGGAACCCCACAGAGTAATCTTGCTTTGCTAGAATAGCAACCCTTAAAACAAACAGTCTTCTATTAAATATGTAATTTTTCAACCAATTATATGTAATATCATGAAAACCATATTTATACAACTTTTCCAATAAAATGATACTTAATTTCTCTAAAAATACTACAAGTAAATTCATGATTGGGTAAACTTGTCAATCAGGTGAAGCAAAGCCATATAAGTAGAGTTGTTTTTACAGAATTCATACTGATTTTTGTAAAGAATAGAATTTGAATCTAAATGAAAAAGAACCCTAAAATCAAGTCAAGTCAAATGTTTTTGTATAGCGCTCGTCACATTACAGAAGATCATTATGTTAATGTTCATAATACCTTCATTCCTTCTAGTCGCATTTAGCAGATTAGAGCTGGGCAATGATATAGTTACATTTTACATTTTAATGTTCATGCAATTTGTGAACCGCACGTGTATCCCAGAGACGACACCGGTCTGGTTTTTGTTGAGTTGTTGAGTATTTCGTGTCGGGATAGATGCTCCGATAGCGAACCAGCTCCACCGTGATCAAAGTCTGAGACTGTTGCTCTTTTAAAAGCAAGAAGGATATGCTTTAGACTGAGATGTTTGCTAAGCTTTGATGTGTGTGAGACTGTTTGCACTCTTAACCCAGCGACGGCCACCACCCAGATCTGTCCATTCACGTGGACAATGACCAGCAATGAAGAGGAACCCTTGTTGACCGTTCCGATCCAACGGCACAACGCCTCACTCCAGGATAAAGAAAGGAGAAGTGAGAAAGCGAGGTGAAAGGGGCTTCTAGAGAGGGGGATTATCCCTCATTTAGGTCCTGAGAAGGGCGAGCCGCGGTGGGAATGTGCTGGGATTATTCTGGAGTGGGTGGGAACAGGGCATGTTTTGTTAATGAGGGCAGCGGATGAACTTTAGTACGTAACCGCTCTCATCATTTCATTGCAACATATTGGGATAATGCAAAGAGTTTTTAACACTCAATGAAGATAAATGTTCTCTTTTAGAGAACTGAAAGTAGTGACGTTACTAACTGAAGCACATAACGGTAGATGTAATGCAGTTTCTCCAGTTATATACATTTTTTGCAGCTCCATCAGTACAAATGAAATGTAAATTAACCTGTTTAAAAAATGGTAATTAATTTGAGTGTCTGCACAGCATTTTGCATCTTGTGTTTCGTTTTTGTTGTTTGTTCATCACTATGCTTTAAAATCAGTTCTCTAAATTGCTTTCTTATTGTATTAATTATGTTTTGTATACATTTATTTGTGATCCTTGTTTTATACCAGATAAATACTGATTGGAATTGCAAAAATGATATGATAGTTAAATATTTAAAGATTATGCCCAATTCAATGTAGTTATTTTTCAATTAAATTCTCTAAATTAGACTGTTTTATAGTTTTATTAATTGTGTTAAGTGTAAAATCATGTGTTTAAGCTGTTTTTTATAGATAAGAAATAGTAAGGGTCCCAGAACAGACCCCTGAGGAACCCCACAGAGTAATCTTGCTTTGCTAGAATAACAACCCTTAAAAAACAAGCTGTCTTATATTCAAAATTAAAATTTTCAACCCTTTATATGTAATATAAAAACCATATTTATCCAACTTTTCTAATAAAATTTAATGATTAACTGTATCAAAAGCTTTTGACAGTAAATTCATGATTTTTAAGTGCAAGGGGAACCTTGTCAGTCAGGTGAAGCAAATCCATAGAAGTAGAGTGGTTTTTACGGAATCCATGATGTTTGTAAAGAATAGAATTTGAATCTAATGAAAAAGAATCCAAAAATTCTAAAGTCAAGTCAGATGTATTTCTATAGCACTTGATAATACCTTCATTCCTTCTAGTCGCATTTAGCAGATTAGAGCTAGTGTTTTCTACTTTTATTAATTTTGTTAAGTGTAAAATCATCTGTTTAAGTTTAATTTTGTCTCCTAATTAAGAGCCTCAATGTTTTGTACCAAAAAATACTTATTGAATTGCAAAAAAATTATTGAAATTATCTTATAGTTAAATGTTTCAAATACACTATATTGCCAAAAACATTTGTGAAAGAATAGGTCGCTCTCAGGAGCTCAGTGAATTCAAGCGTGGTACTGGCAATAAGTCCATTCGTGAAATTTCCTCACTGCTGAAAATTCCACGGTCAACTGTTAGTGGTATCATAAAGTGGAAGCAATTGGGAACAACAGCAACTCAGCCATGAAGTGGTAGGCCACGTAAAATCACAGAATGGGGTCAGCGCATGCTGAGGCGCACAGTGCGCAGAAGTCGCCAACTGGGATGCAGTTGGGATGCATAAAGCATGCCCCCACTGGACTCTAGAGCAGTGGAGACGTGTTCTCTAGAGTGACGAATCACGCTTCTCTGTCTGGCAATCTGATGGACGAGTCTGGGTTTGGTGGTGGCCAGGAGAACGGTACTTGCCTGACTGCATTGTGCCAAGTGTAAAGTTTGGTGGAGGGGGGATTATGGTGTGGGGTTGTTTTTCAGGGGTTGGGCTTGGCCCCTTAGTTCCAGTGAAAGGAACTCTTAATGCTTCAGCATACCAAGACATTTTGGACAATTTCATGCTCCCAACTTTGTGGGAACAGTTTGGGGATGGCCCATTCCTGTTCCAACATGACTGCACACCAGTGCACAAAGCAAGGTCCATAAAGACATGGATGAGCGAGTTTGGTGTGGAGGAACTTGACTGGCCTGCACAGAGTCCTGACCTCAACCCCATAGAACACCTTTATTAGAGCGGAGACTGTGAGCCAGGCCTTCTCGCCAACATCACTGCCTGACCTCACAAATGCGCTTCTAGAAGAATGGACAAAAATTCCCATAAACACACTCCTTAACCTTGTGGAAAGCCTTCCCAGAAGAGTTGAAGCTGTTATAGCTACAAAGGTTGGGCCAACTCCATATTAAACCCTACAGATTAAGAATGGGATGTGATTAAAGTTCATGTGCACGTAAAGGCAGGCGTCCCAAAACTTTTGGCAATATAGTGTAATTCCCAATTCACTGTAGTTATTTTTCAATTCAGTTCTATGAATTAGAGTGTTTTCTAGTTTTATTTTTAGTTTAATTCTGTCTCTAATTAAGATCCTTATTGTTTTGGATCCTTATAAATACCTTATAAATATAAATACTAACTGAATTGCAAAAAAAAGTGATCTCATGTTATAGTTAAATATTTAAAGATAATTTCCAGCTAGTTTTGTTGTGTAGCTGTATAACTAGAGTAACTAATGGTTCAAATGAGCAGATTGGTTAGTTTAACCAGTTTAAATCAGAGCAGTGTGTAGTTTTGTAAAGTATCTTCACTAACACTTGAACACAGATGCACTTTGACCTTTGCTCGTACCACCTGTCAGATACAGATATGCACTGGACAGCTGGACGTGTGTGTGTGTGTGTGTGTGTGTGTGTGAGCGGAAGGAAGAGTCCTGCCTGAGGTGTGTTTTGTAAACACAGGTTCACAGAGGCAGGTGTGTGTCCGTATGTTCGCTGTGATCTCGTCGTGTTTTGATCAGATATGAAATATCTGTGTAGAATAATGTCTGTTGTTTTAAACGTAATAACTAACTCTGTCCTGATCTATTGTGATACTTTATAGCATTCACGCTCTTTGTGTTTTCTTGAATGTTTTACTACCACATAAATATATGAGCAACAATTTCAAAACAATTTCTAATATCCAATTTTGTTTTAGGGTCAGAACAGTGGTAATTGTGATTGTTCAACTGTACGTAAATGAATTAGGTTGTGTTTGATTTGATTCAGTGTGTGTGTGTGTGTGTGACATTTCCTGCTTTAGGTTGATAAATTGAATTGTTGAATTTTTACTGTAGTTTATGAAAGAGTTTTATACAAAATAGCATGCAGAATAATAACACACTCCTCAGTAAAGGAATCAGCAGTTTCTGTGCGGTTGATCTCTTTTGGGGACTCGACACACACTGTTGTGTTTGGGTTTGTGCTTTGCTCAGGGTCACTACTCTTTGGTCTCACACATATGGTCCGTTTTCCCTTAAAACTCGCCACATCTCATACATAAACATTCTGACCCTGAGAACATCGTCCAGACATACTGCTGCAACTGAGAACATCCACTGAGAGACTGAATGTACTGCTGCTCAGAACATCAGAAATGGTGCCAATCTCTTAGTTTTAGTACCTTCATGTCCAGATTTAAGCATCATGCTTGTGTGTGTGTGTGTGTGTGTGTGTGTGTGTGTGTGTGTGTGTGTCATGGTCTCCATAGCACACATGTTTGCTTTGATGCAGCACTGACTCTTTTCGGGAGTGTGTGTTCCGTTAACTCAAGTGTTCTGGAACCCCGAATGGCTCCGGGCCAGCAGCATCTCCACGACAACAGTGGACCCTCCCAACACACGCTTGACCCGCCCTGTCTGTCTGTCAAGATACTGACTCACTGTTCATATACACTACCAAGAGTTTCTGTCTGTGTGTCGTGTGAATGTTTATTGTTCAGTTTTCATGTTCATTGTCAAAAACTTTCATTATTCATAAAATGTGACTCAATAATGTTCTAGATATTCAATAATCATTATTCAAATAATGTGACACAATTTTAAAAATATTCAACAATCATTATTCAAATAATGTGGCAAAATAATATTCTAAATATTCAACAATCATTATTCAAATAATGTGGCGAAATAATATTCTAAATATTCAACAATCATTATTCAAATAATGTGGCGAAATAATATTCTAAATATTCAACAATCATTATTCAAATAATGTGGCGAAATATTCTAAATATTCAACAATCATTATTCAAATAATGAGATGAAATAATATTCTAAATATTTAACAATCATTATTCAAATAATGTGGCGAAATAATATTCTAAATATTCAACAGTCAGTATTCAAATAATGTGACATAAAAATTTTCTAAATATTTAACAATCATTATTCAAATAATGTGATGAAATATTCTAAATATTTAACAATCATTATTCAAATAATGTGACGAAATAATATTCTAAATATTCAACAGTCATTATTCAAATAATGTGGCGAAATAATTTTCTAAATAATTAACAATCATTATTCAAATAATGTGGCGAAATAATTTTCTAAATAATTAACAATCATTATTCAAATAATGTTGCGAAATATTCTAAATATTTAACAATCATTATTCAAATAATATGGCGAAATAATATTCTAAATATTCAACAGTCATTATTCAAATAATGTGATGTCAAAATTTTCTAAATATTCAACAGTCATTATTCAAATATTTTGGTGAAATAATAATCTAAATATTCAAAAATTTAATAATTGCAATAATTTTCTAAATATTCAATAATCATTCAAATAATGTGGTAGAATTTTTTTTTAAATATTCAACAGTCATTATTCAAATATGATTCAATAATTTTCAAAATATTCAACAATCATTATTCAAATAATGTGCTGCAATCATTTTCTGCAATAATTTTCTAAATATTGAATATCAGTTCAAATAATGAGCAGACGTGATGTTTTTATTCATATTAATGACTATCTCTCTGTCTGTCTGTATGTCATGTGAACGTTTCTTCATGTGATGACATGTTCAGACCCTAACATGAACACTGAAAGGTTGTGTTATTATTAACTAACATTAACAAAGATTAATAAATATAGTAACAAATGCGATGCTCATTGTAAGTTAATGTTAGGTACTTTATTGTAAAGTATTACCAAAATGTCTTTTTAAAAACATAAATGTGTTTGGAAATTGTCTAATTTAAATATGTAAAAGGTTCAAGATTCTCAGTGAATCATAATGGCTAAAAGCAGTTTGACCTGATCTCTAAAGATTCACATTACTGTATGAACTCAAGAACTCAAATTATGAACTGAAACATATTTAGATAAACAGTTTAAAATCAATCTTATACTTGATAAAAACCAATTAAATCACCAAAAACGTGCAATGTGATCTGTATGTTCACTGTACTCATATATTGTGCTGCACAGATTGAGATGACGCTGTTATTAATGATTGTGTGTGTGTGTGTGTGTGTGTGTGTGTGTGTGTGTGTGTGTGTGTGTGTGTGTGTGTTTGTCAGTGTGGTGAAGGTCCTGCTGGAGGCGGGTGCTGATCCAAACCTGGGCGATGACTTCAACAGCGTGTATGAGACGGCTCGAGAGAAGGGTGTTCACTCATTAGAGGGTGAGACGGCCAACATTGATATGTCATCATCATAATCTTCATTGTTATTCATAAAAAAACATCCATGCACACATGTAAACAGCAGGAGTGTGTGTTATTACAGAGATCAATTTTAACGCACTCATTTTGTGCTGTTTGCATATCGGCACACGATTTATTTAGCAGCGTGTTATTTGTAAGTGTTTTTCATCACACACACACACACACACACACACACACACACACACACACGTGCAGCACTCACGCGTGTCATATCTGGCTGCTGTATGTATATTACTCACATTTGTTTTGTTGGCAGTTTTTTGGTCTTGAAGGAGCATCTTTCCCTGAAGCACCATGATGAATGAGTGTGTGTGAGTGTGTGTGTGTGTGTGGAATATGAGAATATTCCACGAGACTGTGTGTGTGTGTGTGATGGATCGCTGGGCTCTGGTCGTCTGACGGTTTATTGGGTTTTGTTGTGATTATCTGGCTCTTAGACATTAGTTACCCGTGACGACCCGCCTGACAGCAGCCCAGAGAGAAAATATGTTTCTGTACATGGACAGAAGAAAAACACTGTTGCAGCTTTATGATTTATTTGTGTGTGTCTGCGCGGAGAATAATCGCACGCTTTATGCAAGCGGTTTTACATGCGTTTGTTCTTAATTCAAACGGTTTGTCTTATTTTAAGAACGCCTTTGAACATCATCAGCCACTCCTTCATTTTAACCGTCTCGGTCTCTTTCTCTGTCTGTCTGGGACTCGGTTTCAGTGTTTTGTTTTGCAGAAAACTCTACATTTGTATTGCCAAATAAAAATAACATACAAATAGCCCAGATGGAGTAAACAAGTAGCATTGAAGAACCCATTAAATCAGTTTGCTTTCTCTCCGGTTTCCTGTTAAAACAGGAAGTTGGGCAGGACATGTGGAATGCCCTTGAGTACAGGATGATGTCATCAGTGTGTGTGTGTGTGTGTGTATATAAATATATATATATAATTTTTAATTTTTTTGTGTGTGTTTTTCATGAGTGTATTTGTATATTTGACCTTTAAAAGACACTCAATCTGATTTTTTTATGAGTTCTTTAACACATTTTGAAATAAAATGTTATTAAATAAAAATGACTGTATGGCATAAAATTGGAAGTGAACAATCGGCAACATTTATTTTAAATTTAAATATATTATTATATTAGTTAGTAATGGAAAATATGCAAATAAATTCTCTGTCTCTCAATCTGGCTTTATTATTAGGGGCGCTAATTGTAGGCACCTATGGTATCCATTGGTGTTCTTGTTATTCTTTTTCTTCCGTTTCTTCCACTCTGGAAGTCTATGGCAGCCATAGAACTGCTCGCGGGAAACTTGGCACACAGATAGAGGCCCGTCTGAATTGTCTACATAGCAAATTTGGAGTCTCTAACTCAGTCCCTCTAGCGCCACCACCTGTCCAAAGTTTCACTCATGTTTATGCTAACAACTTATGCTAATAATGAACCATAAGGACTAGAAACAAAATTCTTTTTTCCTCTGATTCCTTGGCTCAAGAATATTCGATTGCATCCTATGTCATTTTCCGCCATTTTGAATTTTTGAAAAACATACTTTTTCAAACTCCTCATGGGCCGATGCTCAGATTTTTCCAAAAATTAAACCAGATCATCTTCAGACCATGCCGACAAAAATATGGAATTCAAATATTTCAAAAATATTTACGTGCTTATAACTTTGGATTTGGTTGACTTATTTTCACGAATCCTTGCCAAGTCCAACAATATCAGACATGCTAGGTTTTGGCTTATGGTTTGTCGTTTAAACGACTTTCGCTAATATCTTTGAAACCGTAGGAAAATCGAAAAAATATGTCATTGATTATAAGTTAATGACCAAAATGTTGATAGTAAGTGGCAAAAAATGCAATTAAAGTCAGGTGTGGGTCATTTTTTTATGAGTTTATACATATAAATGTCTATAACGAAATGAGATATTTTCACCAAATTTGACACTCTTATGTATGGAGCACTTTGAGGACACAAAAAAAAGTGGTTTGACTGCACCACTTCTCTATAATTGAACAAAACATGAAATTGGCTCTAACTACAGTACTGTTGGTCTGATTGACTTCAAAATTGACATGCAGTGTCTTTGTCTCTGTTACTATCATAGTCCATTATGACATTGTTGGTCTGCTGCTAGCTTCCGTGTTTGCTTCTGTTGTTCTTGGCCCCTTAATTTCTGCTTGCAGCTATATTGTGTGATTGTTATGTGTATATAGTGTTATTGTTGTAGTTTCCTCACACGTGTGATAGGATTTTATGAGCTGTTGAAATGTCTGAAATCAATTATTATTGTCATCTTTAATGAGTATATTTGCATATTTGATATTTGAGCTTAAAAATATAGACTTGACCTAAAAGACACAATACTCACTGATTTCATGAGCTCTTTAACTCATATAAAAAGTGAATTCTGAATGGTCTGAAACTAGTTATTATTCATTGGTTAGTTCCTGTAATTGAATCAGATGTGCGCTCTGATATTTAGTAAAGCAGCACTGGAGTATTTCAGTGTTTGTGTCCGTCCTCACAACCAACCTGCTTTCATTTCAAATAATCAAATAAAAATGACCCTTTTTTGTTAGCAGCTTTTCATCACAACTTTCTGTCTGTCTGTCTGTCAGTGTTGGTGAGCAGAGAGGACGAGTTCAGTAATCGTCTGAGCAGTCGCGCTTCTTTCCGTGGCTGTTCGGCTCTGCATTACGCCGCTCTGGCTGATGACTTGCGGACCGTCCGGATGCTGCTGGATGCAGGTGAGAAAATACACTCATTCTGAAGAGATGCCCATGATGGAGGAAATGTCAATATGTCTATCTCAATACAGCCAGGCTAACTTCGGCAATAGCCCTCCATTAAAATTAACAACAAGCTAGTCTGGCTTTGACATAAAATAGCATCGCACAAGGTCCGAAATGCCACCAAAATTAAGAAAAATGCCCCCAAAATTTAAGATATGAATTGCCCTTGTATGAGTTCTTGTATTTTGTGTTTATAACATAATGTAGTTAAGCAATATCACACAAGCAAGAGTGCTATTTTCCTGAATATCAGCACGATTGCAAAATATAGTATTCATTTTATACAACAGTTCAATAAACAATAAGTTGATTATATGAACTATTTTAGTGTCAGTTTTTAGACACGTTGACAATTTTGACTTTATTTTGCCAACGAAAATAGTTCCAAACAAAGTTCGTTCTTGAATGATTCACCATTTCTGAACGAATCGTGTGAGTCAGTGATTCAGTGACTTGTTCATAAAGTCAATGGACACTTGCTTCTTTCATGAATGAATCAACCGGTTTGAACGAATGGGTTGAATGAATAATTCAATGACTCACTTATTACGACTTGCCGCCACCTACTGGCTGTTTTAGATTCATATAATAGTAACATTTCATTTTCCCCAACATTTCATATTTCTATATTCAAAATGTTATATTTATTACATTAATCTCATAACATCATTTAGGGAATTGTAATTGCAGTGTAAATGGATTTTGTTGATACTGATTTCATTTAATTGGTATAACAGCCTTATAGTGTATGGTGTTTAATAGTGTAATTATAAAAAAAGATGATCAATAATATGTAACTTACTTTTTATAAATAATTATAAGAGGGTGCCCTTCTTCTCACGGCCCTGAAGCTGACATTATCAAGTATTATCAAGTGAAAACAAAACCTTGATAGCACTCAGTTTCACTGTGTGATGTTGATTAGTCGAATGCAGTTAGAATGAGCCAGAAATTCAATATATATGAGAGCAAAAATGGTGCCATATGAGTTTGTGTTATATTTCTATGTTATATGGTTAAGCAATATCACATAAGCAAAAGTGCTGTTTTTCTCCAATATCATCACAATTGCAAATGTGATATTGATTTTATACAACAGTTCAATAAACGTAAAGTTAATATTGTAAGTTACATTTTAGACAAAGCTTTTGATTCAGTGATCCATTCATAAAGACATTTGCTTGATTTGTTAATGAATGAATCAGTTGTTTGAATGAATCGGTTGAGTGAATAATACAATGACTCACTCATTAAGAAAGTGACTCGCTGCCACTTACTTGTATGCAGTAGTAATTGCGGTATAAATTCTGCTTTAGATGCAGCTTCTGTGCCACTTCTGCAGTGCAGAATGACATAAAAGATGATGCAATAAGGTTAAAATAAAATGCCCTTTTAAAGGTAAAAAAAAAAAAATTTAAGGGGCAAATAACGGAAAAGTTAATTTCTGTCACTGCTGTGAAGCAAAATAAAATACAGCTAAATATAGTCAAATTATTGTTATCGACAAAATATTGAGATATAAAATATTGAAAATGAGTAAAAGTGATCAGATGCACTTTAATACACCTGCTGGAGCAGAAAACGGGTTTGTGACGAGAGAGTCTGTATTTCACTCTCTCTGTCTAATATAGAGCAGTGCTTCTTCCTGTTCGCCTGAGGCCATCAGGCTTAACCTTTGACCTCTGGAGTGTGTTATGTGACCCACACATGAGAGGTGGCAGGAAGGTGTGTGTGATGTGATTTACATGAGTGTGTTATTATAGCCACAGGGCTCACACACACACACACACACTCACGCTTTGTAACTCTTAAATACGCTGTGTCTCGGTCTGATGTCTGATGTGCGGTTACACACTCACTTTAAGCTTCAACACGTTCTATAAATCACTGGATGTTTTCTGGAGCAGATGCATTTTTAGATTAAAGTGACAGAAATGACCCGAAACAAAGAACAAAATCGCTCGTTTTGATGCCGAGAAATTGGATTATGGCGTGCAGCGCATTACCCATAAGTCTTAGGGGAATGAGGCCACGCCCCCTCAGACAGAGCAGCGCCGTGTGTCCCGGCGAGGTGTATCTATCACAGCGATGACATCATCAGTGTGAGACAGTGCCACGCTAATGCAATGAGAATGAGATGGGAGCGCATTACAGGAGCGTCTGTCTGTCTCTCTCCGTCTGTCTGTCCCTGAAATATGAACATCACTACAGCCTACATAGACAGCACTGAACATCAGCATGAAAACAGAAATGATTCTACTGACTGATAATAATCATAAACTTTATAGATATTGCACCTTTCATACATTAAATGCATAGAAGTGCTTTACATAAAAAAGTTTTTTTAATGTTTTTAAAAGAGTCTCTTCTGCTCACCAAAACTGCATTTATTTGAACAAAAATACAACAAAAACAGTGAAATATTATTACAATGTAAATCAGCTGTTTTCTATGTGAATATATAGTAAAGTGTAATTTATTCCTGTGATCAAAGCTGAATTTTCAGCATCATTACTCCAGTCTTCAGTGTCACATGATCCTTCAGAAATCATTCTGATATGATGATTTGATGCTCAAGCAATTTTTATGATTATTATCAATGTTGAAAACAGTTTCATGTTTTTGTGAAAATATACATTTTATTTCTCAGGATTCTTTGATGAATAGAAAGTTCAAAAGAACAGCATTTATTTTAATATTTTGCAACATTATAAATGTCTTTGTCACTTTAGATCAGTTTAATGCACCCTTGCTGAATTAAAAAAATCTATTCTTTGAATAATAATAATAAATATAAAATATAGCTGCACAAAAAGATATTACATTTTATTTAGCAAGCATGTAACCACTTAAATCATAATAAGAAAAGACCATTTACAGCCAATACAGGCAATTTACCATTGGAAATATATGGGTTTTAAAACTTTTAACAGTTATAGCGCCACCTATAATCCGATCTCCATAAAAGTATGTATGCTTCTTTAGAATCATGTGCCACATGTGCTCACGTAATGATGTGAAGTTCTGAGTTTTTGTTTAGGAACGATAGGCTTTTGGGTAGACTTGGCCATGCCTGTTTTTAAAATGACCCACAGCTATCTAAAGGCCAAAGTTCAATTTTTTTTTTGATAACTATTGACCTAGAGAGTCCCTAGAACTGTGCCGCAGTGGTTTTATCGAGGTTGAGCCAAAAACCTAGGACTAGTTCAGTTCGCCATAGTTGGTTTTTGAAATAATCTCCAATATTTAACGAACGATTCGATGGACAGCGGCGGTCCCAGAGGCAAAGACGCTCAGAATGAGGAGTTCTACCATGTGGTATGAATGTCATGGGTGTGTGCAAAAAATTGCGTGATACACAATCCTTTACGCATTTGAAAAATGCGAAGGCGCCCCCTGGTGGCTGATTTCTTTTGAATTTCTCACAGGCCTCTAGGGCCGTGAGTCAAACAGGTCCAGCGAGTTTCATTCCGATCGGCCTCCGTTAACCTTGTCGTATAGCTGCTCAAACTTCATTGGCTGATGGCGGACATGTTCTCATAGACAGTCATGACACCTCAGACAAAGACACTGCATGCCAGTTTTCAAGTTGATTGGACTTACGGTGAAGTAGTTATAGCCATTTCCATGTTTTTTTTCCTGTTATAGCGCCACCAAGTGGCCAGTCGCCTAGTCTTTTTTCATGCGACCACAGAATGAGTTCTTACATAAGTGTACCAAATTTGGTGAAAATATCTCATTCTGTCCCCCTTAGGGACTGTGAATCGAAATTTCAACTTTTTTTGATAATTATTGACAATCAGACTCCTGAGAATCTCCTGAGAATCTACAAAAACTTAGTAGGTTTTTCAAAAAATCCAAAATACCCAAAAAGTTCGCCAGAATACCAGACAATTTCTGACGATGTAGACAGTGTGACTACCAGTCCTCAAAGTTTCAAGTCTCTGCGACTTATGGTTTGGTCTGCTTGATCACTTTTAGGGGAGAATGCTGATCCTTGGAAAATGTAACAATTACAATAAGGCGAAGCACTTGAACCCCTAATTATGATTATAGCATGTGTTCTGATTGCCGTGATTGTGTTATACATCATAAAAATAACGTGTCTAGTTGCATCACAGTGCAGGTCTCTTCTTCTCTATGAGGAATTTTTGAACTTCTGAGGACATTTTTCATCAGTTTTGCTCTCTGAAGTCCGCTGAAGTTCCGAACACACACCTGCGGGCAGGTGAGCGGCTTTATTTCCCTCATGAGCGGCTGGTCAGCGTGTGTCTCCATCGATCACCGCTTCGCTGGAGGTGCAGGCTGCCTGCGCTCCGACCGCTGCCCCAGTAGAGCTCACCCTACCTGGGGACGGTTCCAGCGGTCGCCCCGACGCCCAGGGCCGCGGGATGTGACTGATCACCCGCGCCGTGAACCCTGACCCCTAGGGGTCAAACCGGCCCGCACTGCCACCAGCTGCAGTAGGTGTGTGTGTGTCGCCCTGAAGCCGCGGGCCCGGAGGGAACGGTGTGTGATATTAGACGACTAAATGATGCTATTTATTACGTCGCTACGAGAGACTCGCTGCGGAGGAGAGACGTGCTCGTCTTGTATTTCTTTATTAGTTTTCCTCTTTCTGTTTGTCCGCTATCGATTGAGATTTGTTAGACGGACACATTTAAGGTTTTATCAATAATCTGGGCGATTACCCACAATGCCCGGGGACTGGGACGCTCCACAAAGACGCCCGTGTACAGATATTGATTCTGTGTTTGTGGATAAACTGTATTTTACGAGTGGGGAAGGAAATGTTTGTTCCTTTGAGTGAGTTTGTGTCTAATTTAATGTGGAATGATGTTTTTATTTCTGTCTATTTCTTTGTGTTAGAGGCGAGCGTGTGATGGTTTACACCGTGAGATCTTTACTGGAGCGTTTATACAGTGGATAAGAGGAACAACTTGCCTTATTAATACAGAATTCATAAAAGGGCCTGAAAAATGTTGCGTTTTTAACTAAATAAAAGGAGTGTGTTTCATGATATTGCATAATATCGTAAAATATATTATGTTTACATTGTTATATCGTAAGTATAATAATATATTGCATGTGCTTTTACTGATATATCCAGTTTATGTGTATTATATAAGATTGAGGAAGAAAGTCTGCATGATTTATTTTTGTCTAAACATATATATATATATATACCTTTTTATAATCTCCTTCTTAATAATATTTTATGCTAATTTTTATACAGACTTATTTCTCAATTTTTCCAGGTGTTAATCGTGCTATATGTTCTTTCTTTATGAAGTATGTAAATTAAAAAATGTATTCATCCTCCGTCACAATGTAACATTAAGTGTGTCTCATCCAATCACAATCTATCATTTTGGTTTGAGTCTTTAGTTTTGAACTCAAGTGTGAATCTGTTTGTACACTGATTCATTCATTTGATATGATTCACTTGATCTTTTGATTTGTGTCCATCAAGTTGCAAATAAGATGAAGCATCTGAGAAGTGTTTCATTCACTGGACTCTCAAAAATAGATATGAACACATGATTATTTAACACTCTTTTTTCATTGAATTTCCTGCAAAAATAACTATAAGTCCATAAAGCATTCCGTGATTTATAATCCCACATACTGTCATATTTTGAGTGCTTAAGATGCAGTTGTGTTTTTGCTGTATCGGCACGTTTGTGCAGGGGCAGGTCAGGGCAAAAGGCAGCGTTAAACATCACCGGTGACACCAGAGTGTTTTAATTGTTCAAACACAAGCACAGTGTGACATCATCACCACAGGACATGATGCGACACAAACACACACGCTGACGTCCGGATGCAGCCGGTGCACTGAAGACCCCCTGCCCGAGGTTCATTCACGGCACGCTTTCCTCGCAGACCCCTGACCGAGAACAACCGCTCGACCCCAGAGCCTACTGTTAACCTCTGACCTCTGACCTCTCGCCGTGTGCAGGTGCCAACCCCTTACAGAAGAACGAGCTGGGACACACACCGCTGACCTACGCCAAAGAGGGAGAGATGGCCACGCTGCTGAAGGAGTCGCAGAACACGGTAAAACACGCCTGTGTGCAAAGCTGGAGTAAATACACACAAAATCATGGAAAGCAGGGTTATTAGAGTTCAATAAAAGTAAAATAACTACAACTGAAACTTGATAAAAAAATGTATAAAAATGTGATAGTTTCTTTTAGTTTATTTTGATGTACTAAAAAAGTAAAACTGAAATAAAAGTTAATAAAAAAAGTGGTAATTTCATTTAGGTTATTTTGATGTATTAAAACAACTAAAATTGAAATAAAAATTAATTAAAAAAAGTAATTAGTTTATTTTGATGTACTGAAATAAAAATTAATAAAAAAAGTGATAAATTCATTTAATTTAATTTGATACTAAAAAAAATAATAATAATAAAAAAAAAGTTAATTTTGATGTACTAAAAAAACTAAACCTAAAATACAAATTAATAAAAAGGTTATACATTCATTTAGTTTAATTTGATGTACTAAAAAACTAAAACTAAGCCTGAAATAAAATTAATAAAAACAAACTTAAATAAAAATAAAAATTAATAAAAACAATTAATAATTTAATTTAGTTTATTTTGCTGTACTAAAATAACTAAAACTGAAATAAAAATAAATAAAAATGTAATAAATTAATTTAATTTAATTGGATGTACTAAAAAACTAAAACTAAGACTGAAATAAAATTAATACAAATAAAAAACTTATTTCACCTAGTTGCAACATTTCTCATTTTCTTTTAGTTTATGTACTAAAATAACTCAAATTAAAAGCGAAATGAAATGAATAAAAACCATATAGACATTTTTAAAAAACTATAACTAATAAAAATGACAAAAACACAACAAAATGACTAAAACTTTACATTTAAAATGAAAACAGAAAATTCAAAAATAAAAATAATTCAAAATATTTTTAAAAATTATATTATCTCAATGGCACTACTGTAAAGTAAATTTAAAATGTAAATCTTGATCTAAAATGATTTTTAAAAGCACTGTCCGGTGATCATGGATGACTGGAAAAGTCAAGGAAGTTCATTGATCAATTAAGTGTGAATGCTGTAAATATTTGGAGTAATTGGATTGTTTTCCGCTGGATCTCATCTTAGTTTTACACATTTTAACCTGATTAAAAGGATTGTTTACCAAAAAAAATGAAAATTCTGTCCTCATTTACTCACCCTCATTTTGTTCCAAACCTGTATGAATTTCTTTCTTCTGCTGAACACAATGGATTGTGTTCATTTAACAGTTTGGGCTGTTGTTGTGTGTGTCCCGCAGTAATCTGCTCATTTGTGTGTATTTGCTCTGGATTAAGGCTGTAATCTGCAGTAATCCTGTTGGAGGGTTTAATGAGTTGCAGGTGAAACTGTCATGATCCCGTATCACTGTTACCGGCTTCAGGGCGTCACACACACACACACACACACACACACACACACACACACACACACACACACACACCTGCTGACAGACTCAGATCAGGTGATGACATCACTGATAAAACTCAGACACTCTTTAAATAAAGTTGGATAGATAAGTATCCCAATCTTTATCCTCATACACACAGTACACTCACATAGAGCCACATATACTATACAGCTAATCTCAGCTGCCTGATTGTTTATATCATCACAAAATGTAACTATATTATCATCCAGCTCTAATCTGATAAATGCGACTATAAGGCATGATGATATTAAGACATTATAAACATCATGAATTCTGTAAAGCTGCTTTGAAACAATGTGTGAAAAGTGCTATACAAATACATTTGACTTGACTTTAATTTACATTTTCATCGATACGAGTGTCATCGATATAGAAAGTTGTGTTTCTGAATAATATGACCGAGTGAATGCATATATAAGGCAAAGAGAAGAGGACCCAGAATAGAGCCCTGTGGAACACCATAGGAGATTTGAAGCTTGAGATGAGAAACATTTCCCCAGGTTAACAGAAAAAGTTATATGCAAATATGCAAACCAATTCAGCACAGATCCCTGAAACGCAGCTACATGATCAAGTCTTTGTAAAAGGATGTCGTGATCTATTGTGTCAAATGCGGCACTTAAATCAAACTGGATTAAAATACAAGAACCAGCATAAATGTATATGTAATATGTTTAGCTCCGCCTCATCACCTGCTGTAACTCTAGAACTTCACGATTAACAGAGCCTAAGTTGAACGTTAATGTCTGATTGTAGTGTATGTTATTGAAAGATAGTTTCAAACATTTCTGTCCTTCCTCTTTGATTCGTCTGTAGTTTGCGGAGGCCCAGCGGAAGCGGGAGGCTGAGGAGAGGAGGAAGTTTCCTCTGGAGCGCAGACTGAAGGAGCACATCATTGGACAGGAAGGAGCCATCAATACAGTAGCATCAGGTACACACTCTGTGTGTGTGTGTGTGTGTGTGTGTGTGTGTGTATTACACAGCTGCTGCTGAGTTTCGTGTGCAGCCAAAGATGCTTCATAACTCAATTACTCGTCCTTCCTGCCGGCATCTCCGTCTCTCCAGCACTTCCTGCGTCTTTCTGTTTCCAGCAGCTCAGTTGACTCTCTCCAGTCCTCATGTTTGTAATTTCTGCTCATACTTCATTTGTCTTTGATTTTTCTCTGATGTGTGTGTGTGTGTCTCTCCTCTACGAGTCCCAGGACAGACAGAGAGACAGATATGAGTTAAAACACAATAACATACACCTCTAATAAATACTGAACACACACATACACACGTTTGTTTATCGATCAAGTGTGTGTGTGTGTGTGCAGGGCATATTTTTGGTAAATTTTTCCCTGTTTGAGCTTTGAACACTCCTATTGAATGAAAGAACTTGTTTAGGTATTTAATTCAGTGCCTAATTTGTTTGAATGTTCAAAATTCATACATTTATTTATTTAATATTTCATTACATAAATTATTTATATATATATATATATATATATATATATATATATGTAATTATATATTTATATATTATATACACACCATTCAATGACACCATTACACACCATTCATTTCTCTTAACAATGCAACTTATAGTCAGGTGCGACTTATTTAGACCTTATATAGACCTGATTGGGTTTTGATCAGGTTTTGATAAGTGATTTTGCACATGGATCTCTGAGAGAGAGACAGCAGAGGAAGTAGTGACGCTTCAGTGAGCCGAATCTCTGCCTCTGATTTGATAAATGGACAGTTATTGCTGTGGCAAATTGTCCCGAAAGCAATTGGATCCCATCAGCACTGTGATAAAACCAGCGTTATTGATCTGTGAGAGCTGATATAGTGAATACATCAGGCAGAGTCACAGAGAGACATTAAACACACACACCACTAAACAAACTTTTACATATATCATAAAGATCTGATGCTGCAAATATGCACATATGCATTAAATACATTTGAACCAGTGTTCATTTAGCATCAGTGATAAAATAAGTTTTTGTTAATATTTTTAATTCGTTTTTAGGTTTTTATTTCTGTAATTTTAGTTAAAGTTTTAGTAATTTTGTTGTTTTTCATTTTTTTATGGTTTTATTTTGGCATTCATATTTTTTTTCCATTTCTTTTATCATTCAAAAGTTTGTGGAAATATGGATTTTAAAGATATATATATATATATAAAGAAATTAATACTTTTATTCATAAGGGATGCATTAAATTGATCAAAAGTGACAGTAAAGACATTTATAATGTCAAATAAATGCTGTTCTTTTGAACTTTCTATTCATCAAAAAATCCTGAAAAAAAACATTGTTATTATCAATGTTTTCAACATTGATAATAATCATAAATGTTTCTTGAGCAGCAAATCATCATATTAGAATGATTTCTGAAGGATCATGTGACACTGAAGACTGGAGTAATGATGCTGAAAATTCAGCTTTGATCACAGGAATAAATTACACTTTACTATATATTCACATAGAAAACAGCTGATTTACATTGGAATAATATTTTACTATTTTTACTGTATTTTTGATCAAATAAATGCAGGTTTGGTGAGCAGAAGAGACTCTTTTAAAAACATCTTAATTATTCTAATCTTTTGACTGGTAATGTGAAAAAGGTTGGCATCATAACAACCTTATTCCCAGCAAAAATATCTATATTATGATCTATATAGTTATTGTTAAAATTACTCACATTGTGATGAGATTTGGTTTTTGTTCATCATTGTCAGATTAAACTATTGATGATTTTATAGATTATGCGGTTGTAAACAATGACAACTACAACTGTACTGAAATTCCAACATTTTTAGTCTTTTTTTCCACACTTAAACCCAATCATTGAGCTGAAGACGAATGTGAAATGACACACACAAAGGAAGCTGTGGATTGATTCTGGTTTTTGCTCTCAGGGGCTAAAGGTTATTGGTGGTGATTACCTTCACTAATGTCATTACCTTCTTCAGTCCCGAGACACAGAGAGCATCACGCCACACGTACATCACTGCACACGCATGTGTGTGTTCTTTTGTTACACACAGATACAGTCGTCCTCTTCCTCCATGGTCTGTGTTTAATCAATGAGACACTTGAGCTGGTGTCATATAGTGAATATAGAGTCGTCTGACGGGTGTTTGATAGACATGACACACAGCAGATTGACGCTTTTCACTATAAAACACCAGCTCTAGTGTCTTACTGCAGAAATAGTACACAAAAAGACACAAATGTTGATTTTAGGAATCAGATTCGTTGAGGAACTTTAATTTTGTCTCTTTTTCTGTCATGTTTACAATTTTATCCAGGAATCATTTTGTCTAAATGATTGTGTTCAGATGTCTTGTGTGTGCGTGTGTGTGTGTTGAATCTGACTGGCTGATAATAAACGGGGATTAAAAATGAGTTATCACACGTTCATTCTCAAGGACAGTGTGTGTGTTGTGTGTGTGTGTTGTGTGTGAGTGAGTGACATCCTGATGCCTTTGAAATGTTCTGTCTCCTGAAGGACAGTATGTGTATGAAGCGTGACGTGTGTGTGTTTTTGTGTAAGTGTCGTACGTTTCTTTTTGTGCATCAGTTTTTCAAATTATTAGTCAGTAAGTAAAGTTTACAATAAGATAAAGAAATTCCTAGAATGCAGTGTAAGTCTCTTTGGATAAAGCATCTGATAAATGATAAAAATGTATTGCACAACACTGGTTAAGACAGGTTTGATGGTATGGATTGGTTGGAAGGGTGGGTTAAGGTGTAAGGTAAGGGTCAACAGTGGAATTACGGATATAATTACAGAATTTATTTACAGCTGCAGGTATTTTTAAAATATAAGTACAAACATGTATGTACACAATAAGTGCATTATATCAAATTATTAATTTAAATGTTAGTTCACAGTAGTTACAAACACTTAATATACCATTTTTTTTTTTTTAAGGTTAGGGTCAGATTATAGTATTTATAACTATCAGTATATAAAAACAAGCGAAGTCTATGCAAAGTCCCCATTTAGGTGGAAAGCATGTGTGATATGTTTCGGGAAAAAACTGAAGGATTGTCTTTTACACAGCTCAACACAAACATATTCCTGCTGTAATGACGGTTGACGATCACGCACATACACGCACACGCACACACATGTTCACCGGTTGCCATGGTGAGCGTGTGTTATCGTGCCCGTCTCTGCTGGATCTATTCTAACCTGATTTAGTTGCTCCAGCGTTGCAGCAGCGTAATGAAATTAGTGTGTGTCTAATGGTGCAGAGAGGCCCTGTCTCACTCTCCGTCTGTCTCTCTCTCTCCGTCATTCTGTCTTTCCTCAGTCTTTGTCTTTTTTTCCAGATCTGCTCTCGTCCGGTCTGTCATTACTGTCCGTCTGTCTGTCTAGAGTTAATTATTGTCTGTTTTTCTCGGCAGCCATTAGGAGGAAGGAGAACGGCTGGTACGATGAAGAACATCCCCTCGTCTTCCTCTTCCTGGGCTCGTCCGGAATCGGTAACTTCTTCCTTTTCCCGGCAATATCAAGCATTGTTCTTTCATATTGAAGGGCGCTTTGGATAAAAGCATCTGCTAAATGTTAAACATTGTTTTTTTTTTTTGATGTTCATCCAGATGCCGTTTCGCTTTATAATAAAGTAATATGGGAGTTTCGTAAAACTCTCCAAAGTGATTTACAGTCTAATATGATAATCAGAGACGGGTTTATTCACCAGATCCGTGTCATCAAACATGATGAACATGCACACTTTTAGTCATGTGGAGTCAGACAGGCCTCTGGCATGATCTACGTCCTGCAGTCCTTCTGTATGATTATTTACCGCATTATTTATACGTCTGTGTCTCTTTTAAGGCAAGAAAACCAGTGTTTTTTCATTCACTGGTCATTTTTGTGGTCTCTTTTGCTTCTATAACATGTCTTCTTTCAGACAAATGGAAAGAATGTTTATTTTATTACACTTTATCTATGTGCATCCAATTTCAATGCGTATCTTTAAAAGTTTTTTTTCCCACTTCAGCAGCACTTACATACACCAAAACTTAGAGTTTTATTCACATCTATATTCTGAAGGTTTTTACTGTGGGGTTTGTTCATAACATCATTTTCTTGATTTTTATAACATTTTATTCCTTAAAACATGGTTAAAATGTTTTTTTTTTTTTCAGTCTGTTTATGGTGTTTTCTGATTTATGGAGTGATAAAAAGAGATATCTAAAATCCCCTCTATAAAAACCTTTAACTCTAATGTGTCAACAAAAGCAAAGAAGAATTTTGAACCTGGCTTTATCCAATGTTCAGATTTAAACTTTATTTATTTAAAAAAAAAAAAAAAAAACGTTTCAAAAACTTGTAATACAAAACTTAAAATACTGTGATTAATCTACTAGGGAAAGTGTTTGTTTCGTGCGCTTTGATTGATGAAGAGACGCTTCTCCTCTTGCCAGCGGCACGTCTGATCACACGCCATCAATATTCAACAAGTCCCTCCACTTACCATATATGCGTTTATTAAAATTCATAAGAGCGATATTTACTCTCATAGAGTACATTACCCTGAGAGAGGAATAAAGGGAGGGAGAGATGATGGACACACGTGCCACAAGACGCCAGCAAAATAAACACATCTCTCTTTTCCCGACAGGAAGTAGTCATCCTGTCTCCACAACGACCGTGACAGTCAAAACCGCTCTCACGTGACCATTGTGACATTTTATTGTTTGATGAAATTAATTGCATTGAACCAAGTAGATGTTTGATGGCTGTTTGTGCAGGTAAAACTGAGCTGGCCAAGCAGGTGGCGCGATACATGCATAAAGACATTAAGAAGGTCAGTCAGTAAATAAACCTTTACTTGAAATGATGCTCATGAAGGGCAAATGACAAGATTCTGCCGCTCTTTTCCTCAGGGTTTCATCCGCATGGACATGTCTGAGTTTCAAGAGAAACATGAGGTGAGACTTGCACAAATACAGACACGTTTCATTGACTACTGTTTTTAGACAAGTGTTTTATTTCAGGTGTATTATAGGACAGAATTCGCAGTCAAACTCTCAGAATTCAGTCTCAGTCACTGAGATTTTAAGGCTGTTTGTGTTTGACCAAAAACAACAAATGTCATGTGTAAATCACATGTATGTATCAAATCTCAGCATTTTAACCTGAATATTTATTATTTAGGTTCTTATTTGTGTTGTTTTTTTCAATTATTTATTCATTTTAATTTGATGTTTTTATCATTTAACATCTTTTATTAAGTGTTTTATGTGGATTTATTTATAAAAAAATGTTTATTTTAATTGGCATTTTTATGAATTCTTTTTTAATAAGGTTTTTATTTGTGTTGTTTATATTTTACAATTATTTATTTTAATTTGAAAATGATATGATTTAATAAATTTTAGTAACCGTTTTATTTTGATTTTTTTTATATTAAAATAGTTTATTTTTATTTTGCATATTTATGATTCAGTTCACTTTAGTAAGGTTGCTATTTTAAATGGTTTTTATTACAATTACTTATTTATTTCGATTTGACATTTTTGTGATTGAATACAATTTTATGGTTTAATACATTTTAGTAAGATTTAATTTTGAGTGTTTTTATTTTTAAATTGTATTAATTAATTTTATTAAGGTTTTAATTATTTAATTATTTTTATTAGGTTTTTATCTTGAATCTTTTTAGTACAATTATTTATTTACTTTTAGTAAGTGTTTCATATTAAAATTCTTTATTTACTTTAAATGTACATTTGTATGATCGAAGTACCAAACCCTGATTTGCTCTAATATCTACTGTAGGAGCTTGTCTCTTGTGGCATCACTGATGCAGCATCATGTGCTTATTGTGTTATGAATTGCATACAGTAATATTGAGAGAAGCTGAGCTTGTGTATCTAGAAGTCTTTTTCTGGTTTAGTTAGATCTGATCTCTGTGATTCTCCTTCATAAGCCGTTTAGTCGTGCTGTTAGAACTGTGACCTTAGACTGAGGCTAAATACACAATTCAATCACACACACTTATTGTATTGATAGAGGACTGTCACTGTCACTCAGTTTGGCCGGATGAACAGTGTGCGTGTTTGATCGAATCATCGTGTTGATCTCCTCAGAGGTCAGATCTGCCCAGTTCTCATCTTCTTTGTCTTTCATGTGTATTTTCCGTCTCTCTTTCTCTCAGGTGGCGAAGTTCATCGGTTCTCCTCCAGGGTACGTGGGTCATGAAGAAGGTGGTCAGCTGACCAAACAGCTCAAACAGTGTCCGAACGCCGTGGTTCTGTTTGACGAGGTGGATAAAGCTCATCCAGACGTGCTGACCATCATGTTACAGCTCTTTGACGAGGTACAGATTCAGAATCATCTGTGGGAAGAGAATGATTTAATGTTAGTGAAGTCAAGTTCACAACACACATTGTTTCAAATCAGCTTTACAGAAAATCACAATATTAATATTTATAAAATCTTAAAATCCTAATATCTTCATATAGTCGCCTTCAGCAGATTAGAGCTGGATGATAATATAGTTTACTTTTTGTGATGGTACAGGCAATTAAGCAGCTGAAATTTGCTTTGAATATTATTAAAATTATTTATTTATTTATTATTTATACTCAATTTATTTTTAGTAAGATTTTTATTTTAAAATTATTTATTTTAATTTTTTATGATTCAATTAATTTTTAGTATGGTTTATATTTTGATTTGTTTTTATTTTTAACTTATTTATTTTAATTTGACAATTTTTATTATTCAATTCATTTTTTAGTTTTTTATTTTTATTGTGATTGTTTATAATTTTTACATTTTAATTTTAACTTTTTAAGATTTTAGTTTGATTTTTATTACAATTATATATTTATTTATTTATGTATTTAAATTTTAAATTTTTTATGATTATATTCATTTTAAGTAAGATTTAATTTTCATTGTTTTTATTTTTAAATTATTTAATTTCACATTTTTATTATTTTATTTTGATTGTTTTTATTAAAGTTATTTATTTTAATTTGGCATTTTTTATGATTCAACTGATTTTTAGTAAGATTTTTATTTTGATTTGTTTTTATTTAAATTTGATTTTCTTTAAATTTGACATTTTTTAAGGTTTTTTAATTTTAGTGAATGTTTTATTTTGATTGTTTTTTTTTACAATTATTTATTTATTTTAATTTGATATTTTTATGATTCAATTTGTTTTTAGTAAGATTTGTATTTTGATTTTTTTTTTTAATAAATTATTTTAATTTTACAATTTATGATTCAATACATTTTAGTAAGGTTTTTATTTTGATTGTTTTTATTTTAAAAATATTTTCTTTTGACATTTTTATGATTTTAATTTTTAGTAAATGTATAATTTTGATTAGAGAATAGAGCTGGTTGATAATATGAAGATGTGCTGTGTTTCTGTGTCACTGTTGTTCAGGGTCGATTGACTGATGGGAAGGGGAAGACGATTGAGTGTAAAGATGCCATCTTCATCATGACGTCCAATGTGGCTAGTGATGAAATTGCCCAACATGCATTGCAGCTGAGGCAGGAAGCTCAGGAACAAAGCCGCAGACGCCTCGCTGAAAATCTGGGTGAGGAATTACTCTTGACATTTAACTTTGTGTACGAGAAAGTTGTGTCTGATGATCTGCTTGTGTCCCTGCAGAAGACGTTCAGAAGAGCGAGAAGATCACCATCTCCAACACGTTCAAAGAGCAGGTGATCCGCCCCATCCTGAAGGTAACTGATGATCCTCGTGCGCTTCTCACTGGAGGTCAGTGATTGGTTGCTGGTGTGTTACCGGTCGATCTGATTGGTGTGTTTCAGGCTCATTTCAGACGGGACGAGTTTCTGGGGAGGATCAACGAGATTGTTTACTTCCTGCCGTTCTGTCACTCTGAACGCATCCAGCTGGTCAGCAAAGAGCTCAACTACTGGGCCAAGAAGGTGAAGAGATACAGAAATGAACTAACATCTGACTTTAAATACTGTTCACACACACACACACAGACACACACACTCTCACACTAGGATCAATAGCAGCTGCTGCTGTGACGACTGTAATCATATTAGTGAAGTTAACATGTGGTCTATTCATAAATATTTAAATATGTATAAAACTTCATATCTGTCAGATGTTTGCCTGCAGGGACAAACACGCTCGTTCAAGGCCTTTAGTCATACATCAGTGTGTGTGTGTGTGTGTGTGTGTGTGTGTGTGTGTGTGTGTGGTCTGAAATATGTTTATACCAGCATTTAAAAAAATCAAAATGATCTGATGTTGTACAGTGAGAAAAATAACAAGCTTTGATGTTAAATAACATATTATTTAATATCATTAATATTATTAATTATTATAATTTTGTGTATGGTGTGTGTGTGTGTGTGTGTATATATATATATATATATATATATATATATATATATATATATATATATATATATACACACACACACCATACACAAAATTATTATATATATATATATATATATATATATATATATATAATATAGGATAATAATATTATATATATATATATATATATATATATTTAATATAAGATAATAATATTATAAATAATATTATTATCTTATATTATTTATAATAATAATTTATATAAAATTTTTACATTTTTTTATGTATTACAAATACTAATATTCATGTAATAAGAGTTAATATTTAGTGGTGATGTATGGATGTCGTTCCCGCAGGCCAAGCAGAGGCACAACATCACGCTGCAGTGGGAGCGTCCCGTCCTGGAGCTGCTGGCGGGAGGATATAACCTGCACTACGGCGCGCGCTCCATCAAACACGAGGTGCTGATCGATACCTGATAATCACCGATCAGAACAATCCTCAATATTCAATATCAGATTCCTACTTCATATTTTTGTGGAAACTGTCATAAATTGTATTTTTCAGGATTCTTTAATGAACAGAAAGTTCAAAAGAACTGCATTTATTTGAAATAGAATCTGTTGTAACATTATAAATGTCTTTACTGTCGCTTTTTCTAAATAAAAGTATTAATTTCTTTCTTTTTTTTACTTTCCCCAAACTTTTGAACGGTTTCCACACACATCTGAAGCTGTTTTCAACAATGGAGTAATGATGCTGAAAATTCAGCTTTGATCACAGGAATAAATTACACTTTACTATAAATTCACATAGAAAACAGCTGATTTACATTGGAATAATATTTCACAATTTTTACTGTATTTTTGATCAAATAAATGCAGGTTTGATGAGCAGAAGAGACTCAAAAAAACATTAAAAATTGCAATTATTCCAAACTTTTGACTGATAGTGTATATAGTTATTTATATATAGCATGTGTTTATTGTGTGTGTGTGTGTGTGCGTGCAGGTGGAGCGGCGGGTGGTGAATCAGTTGGCCGCTGCGTACGAGCAGGAGCTTCTGCCGAAGGGCTGTACTCTGCGTCTCTGTGTGGATGGAGGACCGGAGGAGAAGGACGGAGCTGCAGTTCTGCGTCTAGAGCTGGTGGGTGACGACAGCACCGCCCGAAAACTGGACATCCGCCCACCGCTGAACCCCGACAACGTGGCCTACGCCCACCGATACCACTGAATCAGAGAAGCGTAAGACTGAATCACATCCACTGACCGACTGGAGCGTTTGTTTCATTCTGTTCCATCACAATAAAAATAAGAATCACGAGCTGGAGTCTGGTTAGTACGTGTTGTTTTAGTGTTCATCAGATTATTGGCAGAAATGTAAAAAAATATGGTGTTTGTAATGCTGCGTTCAATGTTTCATCACAGCTGAGCTCGTAACTTTAATAACTCACATAAATCACAGCAGCTTTATGATGTTGGTAATAATGAAGATCTTCCAGAATCAAACGCCAGAGCGTCTGTCATGTACAGAAAATATGAAGATGTCTATATTTATGGAAGTTAAAGTTATGTATGATAAAGTCTTTATGTGATCCAGTACACGTTAAAATCAAAGTGTGTTACTCTAAAACACTAATGTTTAACATGAAATATGAACGAATCATCAGCTTTATTACAAAAAAAAATGTGACACTTTACAACAAGGTTTCGGTTGTTAACATGAAGTGATGATATTCATAGTTAAAACATTAACTGATGTTAACAAATGACATACCAAAAAATTAATCATACTTCATAATTCATCAACCTGCTTCATATAGACACATTTTCAGCATGTTTCCTCGTGGATAAAATCACGTCCTGCGCTGCGATTGCTCTTAAATATGTAAAGATTACAAGTAAAATTGTTTGCCAAAATAGTTCTTATAGTTATTAAATGTTTAGAAGAGGACGTGTTTTGATAAAATCCTGCAGAAACATCACGAGAACATCTGAACGTGAAGATATTTATGTGCTTTTGTGAAAACATTAATGTTCTGTGTGTTTATTGCAGGTTATCTCAGGATGATACTGAAGCTTGTTTCTGACACGGGATACGAAATAAAGAAGAAAATTGTGACTTTTTATCTCACAGTTCAGAGTTCTTAGAATTGTGAGTTATAAAGTACAAACTGCAAGAGTTTTGGGAAAAAATCTGAATTATGAGATAAAAAGTCGCAATTACCTTTTAATTTATTTTTTTTCCATGACAGAAACAAGCTTCCATATGATGAGCGTTTAACCACATTTACATGTTGAACTGTGAATCAAGCTTTTTTTTTATTGAACACAAACATTAATAAAGTTCAGAAGTCTCTTCTCTGACTCTGGGTGTTTCGTGAGCCGGTAACGGGTTTGTTCAGGAATGTCGTGGTGTCTGTGGTTCGTAATCCAACGGCAAGAAACATGCGAAAGCAATGTGTTTGGGAATGTGGAACGTGTGTGTGTGTGTGTGTCGGTACAGAAGGATGGAATGCATGAGGAACATTCCTTCTTTTCTCTGCATCCTTCTTTACACATGTAGGGATTCACTCACTTCCTGTGGGGATGAAATTAGCATCGAAAAACAGAGACAGCATGAGGAGCCTGAGAGTCCTGCTGACCGCCTGGACCTCCCACAACACACACACACACACACACACACACACTCACACTCATATACACACACACTGATATACACACACATGCACATACACACACTCACACTCATATACACACACACTCACACACACTGTAAAACAGTTCTTCCTCTGTGTGTAAGTGTGTGTGTGTGTCTGTGTGTGTTTGTGTACCTACTTAACCATATTTTCAGGACAAATTTGTGTCCAGAAGTTTAAACCAGACAAAGACTCCCAAAAAGTCCTTTTAGGGTCGTCCTCGTTTGTATATTTTTTTTTGTTTTAAAAATGCAGTCAGTTTTAGTATTTAGTATTTAAAACTAGCTGTATATAAAAACAATAGAAGTCTATGCAATGTCCCCATTTAGAGAGTAAATGTGTGTGTGTGTGTGTGTGTGTGTGTGTGTGTGTGTGTGTGTGTGTGTTGCATTTAGCACAGTTTTGGTCTGTCCTTTCAATGATTGCAAACTTGAGCAATTTTAGCATGTTTTCCTGTATTTTGGATGTAAACGTCTCATTAATGTCCGGCCTGTTCAACAGAGTCAGCTGTGTTTTATTACTTATTTAGTTTTAGTTTTGTCTGTCATTTGTTAATAGAAGAAAAATACATTTAGACTGTTTTAGGTGAATGCACGAGATGCACGGAAGTCAAACTGAAAACGTTCACATGAAAGCATTAATTAGAGTGAAAAAACCAAGTGTGTTATTTCGAAGTGTGCGGTGATACTGAGCAGTGAATCAGAGCTGGAGATGAGGAGTGTTGGAGAAGATGCTGTACCAGCAGATCTCATGTTACTGAGAGAATCTCCTTCAGCCTCGAAAACAGTCAAATTCAATTATAAACCGAGAGAGAGCGAGAGGGGGAGAGACAGCTTTCATTACCACAGACCAGCTCTGTCTCACACACACTCATGGTAGTGTGTGTGTGTGTGTGTAATGATGATCCTCTATCAGTCTGAACTGATCCGGCCTACACACACACACACACACAGCCGTGAACGTCTCTCGTCCATTATCGTGTGTGTCCGTGTCTTTTATCGGCTGCTGGTCTCTCGTCTCTCTCTTCTGCTGGAGTCCCACCGGACAAACCTGCAGGAACACAGAGAATTATTGATTTACCATTTACAGTCCTGTAGCTCTGCATCTGAGAGATGACAAATTACACTGAGAGAGAGAGAGAGAGAGTCCTGCTTCTGTCTCCATCACTAAACTTGTGCTGTTGCACTTAGTCTGTTTTTCATTTTCATTTATATTTATTGATATGATACACAAATTACTAACAATCTGACAGGTTTTACTTCTATCTGGACTATAAAGAAATGTATTCTTTGTGTGTTTGTGTAATTATTACATGTTGCTTCATGTGTGTGAATGATTATCATGCCAGTGAAACGCTGCAGTGTAGATATTGTGTTTACAGCACGAGCTGCGACTTTGTATCAGCAGTGATCAGTGTAACTTTTTGAACGTTCTGTTGATGACGTAAGCGTTCTATTTTGTAGCGGTGACTCCCGCTGATTATGTCAGCGTTCTGTCTCGTGTGTGTCGTTGCTCTCTGTTGTCGTACTCTCGTTCGCGGTGTTTGGTTGCTTTTTAATGGCAGCGTTTACTGTTTTATTGATTTGAACGGGCATGTTCTGGATACATCGCTGTGTATACACATCAAGCGTTCGCTATCTTGCGATATTTTCGGACGCGTGCACTTCACGCGTTCCGTTAGTTTGATAACCTTCTTATATTTACGCCGAAGATAAATCGCAGCCTGTCTGAGCACATATGTGCAGTTCTGATATCAGGTGTCTGTTACCTGCTGTTAAACTCAGAGGTGTAATATAACTCTACTGTTCCCATCATTCACCGTTATATCTCAACAAGAACATCTGTGCCACACATGTCCACAACAGAGAGTTCCCCGCGTGACACACACAGTCTCTTCCTCTCAGACGAACATAAGAGGGGAATAAAAGAGCCTAAAAGCGCAAGCAGCTTCTCTTCTGTCTCGTGTCTCTTTCTGAAAGACTAGGGGAAAAAATCCATTCTGCCTAATTCAAAGCTTGCTCTGGGACAGCTCGCGTGGCAGATTGCCGGCTAATTAGTTTAGAGGAGGGTTTAATTTGATTAAGTTTGCACAGGTCCCGCGCAGCGCCGGTTGTGTCGGGCTCTGAGCGCGCGGGGCCCCGGAGCCCTGATCTGATTAACGCTTCTGCCCATTACAGCCTCTCCAGCTGCTGCCACAACACACACACACACACACACAACTGCACGAGAGAATCGCTACATCTGATGCTGCTTTTGTTTTTGCATTAATAAAATGACGTCAGTAGGAAACTGCTTCTTTTTCTTCTACTTTAGAATTTTCTGACGTCAAATTGTTGATTTTACAGATACTCAAACCGCAATGAAGTCCTGTTTATTTTGTCTAACATTTGCTATATTTCATAATATAGGTCCATATTTAGACATTTCAATTAAACGATTCGATTAAAGCATTCGACAAAAATGGATCGCACATGTTTGAAAATATTTTATAGGCTATATTAGAATTCCAGGAGGTTAATTTCTATATTGTGAATATAAAAATGCATTAGTGTCACTAGAAGCCTGTCTGGAGATTATTTTCTTAATAACAAACCATAAAATAATTAAATGCATAGGCAATCAATCTTATGTATATATATATATATATATATATATATAGCCTACTAATTTAATTATTATTTTTATTATTTTGACAGACCAAATTATATTGCTAGTTTTATTGCCAGTCTTAAAGGGTTAGTTCACCCAAAAATGAAAATTCTGTCATTTATTCCTCACCCTCATGTCGTTCCACACCCGTAAGACCTTCGTTCATCTTCAGAACACAAATTAAGATATTTTTGATGAAATCCAAGAGGTTTTTTTATATATCCTCAATAGAAATAAAGGAAATTTACACAACGAAATACAGAAAAGTAGTAAAAACATAGGTAAAATAGTCAACATGACTGCAGTGGTTCAACCTTAATTTTATGAAGTGACGAGAATACTTTTTTGTGCAAAAACAAAACAAAAATAACAACTTTATTCAACAAATTCCTGTCATTCTGTTACACTATTTACATTCAGCACTTCCGTGTTCTACTTCAGAACACTGGCTCATTCTTGGCCGACACCTGTTCACGTGAGCAGCCGACGCATGCGTGTCATGCTGACGCAAGAGCCGGCTAATACTGAGTTGGCGTTCGGACGTAAACACTGAAGCGCTGCACTGTGTTCAGCTGTGTCCGAAATTGAATACTTGTCTACTATATAGTACGTGAAAAACAGTATGCGAACAGAGTAGTATGTCCAAATTCATAGTATTCGAAATACAGTAGAAAGTACCTGGATGACTTACTACTACCGGCAAAATTCTGAAGTGCGCATATGATGGACACTTTACTATCCCATGAGGCCACGGTAGAGGATTTGCGAATGAAGTTGAAGGGACGTAACTGATGCTGGTAGGTCATGTGACAGTAACAACATGGCGGATGTAGTACATTCCTAATTCATTCATACTACACACATTTGTATATTGAACGTACTTTTTCAACGGTCGTGAAGTAAATTTAAATTCAAATGTAGTACCTACTCAACAGTACGCGATTTTGGATGCAGCTTAGCCTTTTTCACACTTCCGGGTTTCGTGTTTCCGGCGCTCGGCATCGCAGGGTAAATGTACTTCCGGTGACATCTAAATCTAAGTGTTGTTGTAAGATACTACATTAAATATATTTTTTTGTGCTCTCATTTGTTCAAATAACAAAAGGAAAAACTACACAATAGTGTTTTCACAACTTTCAAAAGAGGAAAAAAAAATAGAGAGCGATTGATAACAGCAGTCAGAAGAGAGAAAGATGTCATTTTTACCGTCACTCCCACAGCCGCTGTATTTGAAACACCCTCACAGCAGCGGGAACTAGTTATTTCTAATTTGATGCAAAGATAATATAATACAAAGTATAATGTTATAAATGTACATTAAAAAAAATAAAAAATTAAAATATAAAAAACTTGATTTACGATGCTGATGACCGTCAAAACGCGTCATCACAGTCTGTGAAAAAGGCGCGTACGAGTCTGACACGAATTTGTTGAATAAAGTCATTATTTTTTTTGTTTTTGTGCACAAAAAGTATTCTCGTGGCTTCATAACATTGAAGTTGAACCACTGTAGTCACGTTGACTATTTTAACGATGTTTTTACTACTTTTCTTGACTGAATGTATGGCTAATTTCGTTGCTTTCTATTGAGGATAAAAAAAAACTCAATCAAATCAAAAATAGTCTTTCATAATCTTTTTTTTTTTTTTTTTTTTTTTTTTTTTTAACTATTTGCATTTTAGACGCAACAATTCGGTTGATCTCAATGTGTTCTGAAAGTGTTTCTCCTCTTTATTTGCAGAATCAGTTCTGGATCAGGAGTCACAC
The DNA here is from genome assembly GCF_019924925.1 of Ctenopharyngodon idella. Taxonomy (NCBI): domain Eukaryota; kingdom Metazoa; phylum Chordata; class Actinopteri; order Cypriniformes; family Xenocyprididae; genus Ctenopharyngodon; species Ctenopharyngodon idella. The sequence goes on from NC_067234.1 coordinate 35,354,922, forward strand.
CCGGAGACACGGGGCCCGTCTGCCCGGTGTCAGGGGTGAGTTTGCCGGGGAAGTTAACCTGCCTCACCCGTGTTAACCAGCGCACACATTTGCCCGCTAATCTCTTCAAAGCCTCTCGCGCACATCTGACTTTCAAATCCGAGTGTTTGTCTTGAAAATGGGCTCTAATCCCGATCCAGCCCGACCCGACCCAGCCACACCAGCACCTTTAAAATTCATTGGCGATTAGCGGAAACAGTAACGAGGCTCTTTCTCATTCATGGCGCTTGTGTAAACAACAGGCTGTGATTGACAGGTGAGGTCTGTGATTGACAGCTCTCAAACAGGTCAGGCCGAGCGCGGTGGTTCTCATTTTTTAAAGCGCGCGGTGGATTCTGGCATGCCGCTGTTGATCGATAGTTACACTAACCAGCGTTTAACATTAGTGCACTTACTGTCCGAGAGGCTCCATTAATTTCTCCTGTAGTTCTGAAACACTCATATTTTGCTTTGCCATCACAAAAAAAGGCATTTTCCCGAGCACAAAATAAATATATAAATGAAAAGCGCAGGGTCTCGTGCTCTCAGGGACTAATTGAATTGTGTTTGGGTTGGTTTGGGTTGGCTGACAGTAATCGCATCCGATGGTCGGGCCATTAAAGCGAGGCGCGCTCGTCTCCCGGTGACCGATCACTGCTGAATGCAGATTGAGCTAATGAGAGAGAGAGATTGATGAGAGAGAGAGAGGGGATGAAGGATCAGGAAAGGATGAGACGCGACCCGTCTGCGTCACGCACGAAAACAGGAGCCGGTGACCCGCGTGAAACCCGCCGGGCGCGCAGCGGGTGCGCCAGAGAAGACGCGATTCAAGCGCTCTGTGTTTGCGATTTAGTACAAACAAAACTTTGACCATTTATGTAGGCTCATTTTAAGACAAAGTCTTAAAATCAGCAGTTATATAAAAAATATCCACTTAAGCAAAATAAATAAAATAAAATAAATACTGGATTTTAATAAAGTGAAATAACGCTAAATCTGTCTCGTCAACATTTATTTTTCATTACATATGTATGATGTAAAATATCAAATCAACGGTGAGTTGAATTAGACAGTTCATTTGATTTTACTTTGTTTTTATTTCGTTAATGTTTCATATTAATTATTGGCATCGATGTTTCCATAAACATCCATATAATCTTTCCATTGCACAAAAAGTTCTTTATAGTGGAAAAACGATTAAAATCTTTTAGAAAAAAATGGTTGTTTTCTTTAACCCAGAATGATTCTTTTATGACATCACTGCATTAAAAACCCTATATTTTTAATTACTTTGGTATATTGCCTTAGTTAATTTGCATATTAAATAATGTCATCTTTAATGTTTGCTATTAGCTAACAATGAAATCTCAAATCAAATGGAATCTCGCGCGCACACAGGTGACTCCGGAGCTCTTCTCAGGTGTTTACGGAGATGAACACGTGCTGAAAGGTTTCATTCAAACCGTCCCGGTGTCCGCGGCGACTTGTTGCTGTCGTGTGTATATCGTCACGTCCCGGTACAGACGTTAATGCGCGCGGGTGATGCGGATGATGCGGCCGCTGACGGATGGAGTTTGAGAGGCGCGTCGGCTCCGCCGCCGTTCACCCTAAATCAGCCAAATGCGCCGTGACGCGCCCGCCCGGGGCCGCGCCGGGATAACCAGGTTACACGCGCACAGAGAGAGAGAGCGGGTTACAGGGTCAGAAGTCAAAAGTCAAATGAATCCATATGCCTAAAAATTACACATTCAGCTGCATAAGAATTCATTTTGTCCCTGACATGCGCTTATTACTGCGTAATTTTGAAATGTGAATTTTATTGTTTGATTAAATATGCTCATTTAATGTATAACGTGCTTTTTATTATTTTTGAAAGAGTTTGTGTGGATTGATCGCATTTAACATTCTTATAAAATCGTTTGAAATGTGTGTAATAGTAATTGACAGCAAACAGATGCGCGTGACCATGAGCAGCAGGTTTCCGTCGAGTCATTTCTGATGAATAAACGAAAGCAATTAAGTCAACCTTAATTAGTATTTCACCTGAACCCGCGTTTATTTTATTTTACGATCATTTTACTTTATTTAAACGCAGTGTTGGTCCTTCTGACAACTCAAGGGGGTTTAAATAAAGGCCATTATTCGCGAAATCAAATTAAACTTCATCTCACACTACCACCAGAGCCACATTAAAGCTAAAACAATCCCACAATTCATTTAGCACGAGCTAGAACGGACCCATTTACCCGCTCTTGAAAACTTGCCCATTCTCGCCTTAATGGCATTAGTCTTAATAGCCATTAATAGTCATTTATTTAGAATTATATTTGCGCGCGCGCGCACTCGCGAGGGTGATGCCCGCTTCAGCTCTGTTCGAGAAAGGAATAAAACGGCTATATGTAAAAAAGAAGGAGCGAAAGATGAAATAGTTATAAAACGGCTATATGTAAAAAAGAAGGAGCGAAAGATGAAATAGTTGAGAGAAGAAGAGCAGGGTCGTGCTGGAAAGGGTTAACGCGGAGGTGCATTAGAGATGCATGGAGGAGCAGAGGGGAGGAGGCGTTCAGCACTGAGACATTGTCATGCAAACAGAGACCACCGCCTCGCCATTGTCTCCCGGACACCAACTTTATTATAAACACACCGCGAGCCGCCCGGCGCAGCAGAGCACCGGAACACCGGCACCGACAGACTCCCGCGAGGACACTCCAGCGCAGACAGCGACTCCCTCTCTACACCGCGTTCCGCTGGACTTCTAGCGGACATCCCGACCCACCTGCTCGAGCGAGATTCACCCACACCTGCGTCTCCATCCGCCCTCCACATGTACAAAATGGATTACTCGTATCTGAACACATATGACTCGTGCATGGCGGCGATGGAGGCGTCGGCGTACGCGGACTTTAACTCGTGCAGTCAGACCAACACGTTCCAGTACAACCCCATCCGGACTGGCTTCAGCTCCAACCCGGGCTGCGCGCCGCTCGGTTCGGCCAGCTGCACTCTGGGCGCGCTGAGAGAGCACCAGCCCGCGCCCTACTCCACAGGTAACGCGTGCGAGGGCACACACACACATGTGCTTTATAAACATACAACTAAATCACTTCAGTGTGACTTATATTGAAAATAACAAGTGTCAAATGTTGGATATTATATTTGACAAAGGCGTGGATATTCGTCAACAATATATCCAATATCCATTTTTCTTATTGTAATATTCGTTTTGAATGAACGTCGCGAAACACTCTTAAAAAATAAACGTTCCAAAAGTGTTTTTATGCCATTTATTTTAACGATCAGTTCCTAAGAGAACAATTTTTTAAATGAGTGTGAAGAACATTTTAATCTTTTTTTTCCATTATAAAGAACCTTTTGTGCATCTTAAAGGTTCTTCATGGAACCATCGATGCCGATTAAGAAGCTTTATTTTTATTATTAGCGTATATGCAATTGATAAATAATTTGGATAATAATCCCAGTTGCAAAATCAAACGAGAATCCTATAGTTTTCAGAGTTAAATCTGATTGCAAGTTTAATTTAATTCAATTAAAATTAATTTCATATAGCCTATAATTTGAGGCGCAAATCAATTTAAAGTAATTAATTTAATTACGTCTTACAGATCTGTGATTAAAAAGCGCGTTTATTGGACAAGATTTCATCCTGTCTCGACTGATATTTTTGTGCAGTAAATGTAAATTATTGGCTATAGGCCTAATTTGTTATTACATTTTACATAATTCTTCACAGAAAATGTGTAGCTTGTAGGAAGTCTGTAATTTTACAATAAAATATATAATTTAATAAAAATAAGTCTATAAATTGACGCAGTCCGCAAATACAATATGGCACTGATTTTCTACGGAATAAAACGCAAAAAACCCCTCAATCTCAAAAAAAATAAATTAATAATCTAATAAATTTGCAAAATAGGAATTAATTGTTTTCTTTCTTTCTTTGAACTGAAGTAAAATCTCTTTACTCTGAAACTTAAAATCACTGATCTTCCTCCATCTATCAGTTCCGTACAAGTTCTTCTCGGATCCGTCCGGACTGAACGAGAAGCGGAAGCAGCGGCGGATCCGCACGACCTTCACGAGCTCTCAGCTGAAGGAGCTCGAGCGCGTGTTCGCGGAGACTCATTACCCGGATATTTACACGCGCGAGGAGCTCGCGCTGAAGATCGACCTGACCGAGGCGCGCGTGCAGGTGAGTCCTCATCATGAACATACACTCATGTTATTTACCAAAGAAACTGATTTTCGGAAGCATTTTTTTCCCCCTTTTTTTTCACTTTTATGAGTGCGTAGTTTTGAAATATGGGATTTTTAATGGCTGGTTTTAATATTTTTGGGGCATCTTAATTTAGTTGATTTTATTAGAGTGATTTATATGGGTGTGGTGTGGGAAACACTTTACAATGAAAAATAAGTATAAAGCATTTATTCATCTTAGTTATTGTCAATTTCAGCATCTTAAAAATAAAAACTTCCAGAAGGGATTTATTTTTTAATCCCCAAAGAACCTTCTTAGAACCATTTATTCTTAGTGAGAAGAACATTTTAGTGCAATGCAAGTTTCCATGGATGCTAAAGGTTTTTCATGGAACCATCAATGCCAATAAAGAACATTTATTTGGGAAGGAAAGAAACTTTTATTCAGCAAGGATGCATTAAATTGATCGAAAGTGACAGTAAAGACATTTACAATGTTGCAAAATGTTTCTATTTCAGATAAATGCTGTTCTTTTGAACTTTCTATTCATCAAAGAATCCTGAAAAAAATGTTTCCAACATTGATAATAATCATAAATGTTTCCTGAGCAGCAAATCATCATATTAGAATGATTTCTGAAGGATCATGTGACTCTGAAGACTGGAGTAATGATGCTGAAAATTCAGCTTTGATCACAGGAATAAATTACACTTTACTATATATTCACATAGAAAACAGCTGATTTACATTGGAATAATATTTCACAATTTTTACTGAATTTTGATTAAATAAATGCAGCCTTGGTGAGCAGAAGACACTTCTTTTAAAAACATTTAAAAAAATCTTACCATCCAAAAACTTTTGACCAATGTTGCATCTGTATGTGGGTCAAAGACATTTAGATGTCCGCATCAATAGAAATTGTAATTTTTGACTTTTGTATTGATTTTACATACATAGAAAGCACGTTAAATTTAAGTAAAACATCTACTTTTAAGGTTTCAAATGTTTTGGGAGAATAAAATAATAATGTTCATTGTCATTCAGTGTAACACTTATATTTATGTAAAAACTGAAACAACATACTTATTCTGACCTGTACATATTAAAATTTATAAAAGAATAAGTGAGCATACAAAATTTTATTGCATTTTAAATAAGTAAATAATTCTTGCTGACGAATGGGCAAAACCTAGGATAGTGGCAAAGTTTAAAAATGTAAAATTACAAGTAATTAGTCTTTAATATGGCATAAATAGATTTTTGTTGTAAATATCCCTGAAAAGGTTGTTACACTGAATGACATGGTAAAATGTATGATATTTAATTTTTGCTCAGAAAAAACAATCAAATTAATCAGGACCCATTCTGATGTACTGACGAACAACAAGAACAGTTCAAAGCTGTATTACACTTATTGTTTTGATGCTTGAAAACCCTTTTTCGTCTTTGACCCATAAACACACGCGTCACTCGTCCTCAGGTCTGGTTCCAGAACCGACGGGCCAAGTTCCGTAAACAAGAGCGCGCCGCCAACTCTAAAGGAGCGACCGGCAGCAGCTCCAGCACCAAGAAGCCCGGAGAGAATCGTTCTTCATCTGAGGACGACGAGTCCAAAGAGTCCACCTGCAGCCCGACGCCCGACAGCACGGCATCCCTGCCCGGCTCCGGGAACATGGGCAGTCCCGGGGCGAGCAGCCTCAGTCCCAGCCCCGTCTCTGGCTCCTCCTTCAGCAACACCTCCATCTCACCCTCCATCCACCAAGGCCTGAAAAGCTCGCCGTGGCCCAGCATCGGCTCCGGCGCGGCGGCCGGTGTCCAGACGCAGGACCTGCTGAAGGCCTGGCAGCCCGCGGACAGTATGGCGACCGGTCCGTTCGCCGGCGTTCTGTCCTCCTTCCACCGGAAACCAAACACAATCAAGACCAACCTCTTCTAGTGCGTCTCGTCACTCCGTCTGCTGCTGGTTTATTTGCGTATCGAGCTCCTGATGTTCAACGGCTCACACTTCAGTAAGGTCTCGTGTGTTGACGTTAGTTAATGAGCAACTAAAAACCCAGTGTTGGGCACTTGAAATTATTGAGTTGAGTCAAAGTAAATGATCGAAAATGTGTTCGTACAACATAGTGAGAATAAAAGGTTATATATGGGGTAATTTTATAGATTTATTTTTAATTAATTAATTTAGTTTTAATTTTAATTCAATTGTATGAATTAAGCAACTCATAAACATACTTTATCACTAGAAAAAAATGAAATGACCCATTAAACATTAAAGTATTAAGATGTTTCTCCTTATATAGAAACTTTTTGGCATAAAATTGAGTCGAGAACCCTACACTGTAAAAAAATATTTTCATGATTTGTTATCACAGCATTTTTTCTTTTGTCAAATCAACTTAAATAATGTGGTTCAGATGACATAATATTTTGAGTTTCTGTTGATTAAATCAATCTCCATCATTCTATTAATTTCAATGAACTCAAAAAACTATGTTATCTGGCTGCCTTAAAAATTTAACAACAATTCTTTTTTAGAGTGTGTGTATATATATATATATATATATATATATATATATATATATATATTTATATATATATACACACATTTGTTTTATTATTGTATGTATATATATTAGGGCTGTCAAGTCAAGCAATTAAAAATTGTAATCTAATTAATTACACAATGTGGCAATTAATTAATCTAATTAATCGCAAATTAATTAATTATATCAAATTTGGCTGAGAAATTACCCCCATAAGATAATTTTAAGTGATTAATGTGTTAAAAAAGTAAGTTCAAATTAAAAATTTGAGTTAATACAATGAAGGTGATTGGTTCAATCAACAGAAACTTAAAATATTATGTTATCTGAACCACATCAATTATTGAAGTAAGGTTAACTAATTAGAATTTACAGTAAAGTAATACTTCTACAGTATGTAATAATCTTAGTTAACATCATTTTTAACATCAAAAGTTGTATTTGTTAACTTATGTTAAAAATTAACAACCTTTAACATCCACAGAACTTTTCTGTTCCACAAAAGGTTCTTTAGATTAAAATAGTTTAGATTAAAATAGTTAAAAAATGGTTCTTTTGAGCTTTTGAACTAATGAACCAATGAGCAACTGACATTAAGAACGGTTAATAAATGCTGTAATAATATATTTCTGGTTATTAGCTCATGTTAAGTAATGCATTAACTAAAGTTAACAAATGAGACCTTATTGTAAAGTGTTTAATTTATTGTCATGTTGAACTCGTGGGTGCTTCTGTTGTGTGTGTGTGAGAGTGTGTGAGTGTGTGTTTGTTCTACAGCTGCAATCTTTTCCTCTTTATGGTCACGAGAGGATCTTTAACCCTGAAGATCTGCATCAACAGCGCTTGAATGAATTGTAATTGTCAGTAAATTAGATCTTCATTTCCTCGTAAATGAAGGTCCAGAAACATTGTCCAGCAGGAGCTTCAGAACAACAAATCAATTCTTACATGTTGAACCCGCATAGAAACGTCTGTTCTCTGTCTGATGAATCTATCACTAAAGAAAGAGTGTGTGTGTGTGTGTGTGACCCCAGAAACAAGCATAGTTAAGCCACTTGTAGTTAATTTATTGAAGGGAAAAAAAAAAAAAAAATGTTGGGATGGTTTTTTTAAGCTAGGCTTTTATTGAGAAATATTTTGTAAATATTAATATAAATACAATGTAGTTTCTTCTTTTTTTAATGTTTCAGTGCACGCCATGTGTTTCATGAATGATCTGCTGTATATAATCCATAAAAATGACAAAATAAAGAGTTAAAATGAACATCTCCAGTCAGATCTCATGTTCACTTCATCAGATTTCAGACGCAGGAACTCGCAGGATATGACAGAATCGTGTGATGAGGAATTATTTTACAATTTTTTATTCTGTTTTTAAGTAGAACAAGAAAAGGAAAAAACTAGCAGATGTTTTAATGTCATGAAAAATCAAAGCGTGTCATTTGCACACAATGTTTGAAATTTTAATGCTTGAATTAATTTCAAGTATGTTCTGAAAAATTAGCTTCTGCTGATCGTTTATTTGTGAATAAAAGCCTAAATTTAATCTTGATAATCTTTTTCATGTTTGGGGAAACAAACTCTTTAAGATTTATCAAAGTAATGTTGAATTTGTTAGACAAGGACAACTTCAGAAGTAGCATGTCATTTTATTCTCAAGGAAACAACAATGTTCTTAAGAAAATATCTGAGACGCTATTAGGAATTACATTTAGGAACATTCTTACAATTTAGAATTTGTCTTAAGAACTCAACTTTTTCCTTTACGATTTTTGTACATCCAGATCCAGTTGATTAAAAGACGTTGAGACTTTAAAAATGACAGTGGAAAATCTATCTAATAATATAATATGTATTAGATACTATATAATAATATTACTAAATATATATGAAAATGACTCAATTTTTTTTTTTTTGACAAACATGTCTCAAAAAAACAACAGCAGGTAATCACTTTATTTTATTTAATATTCCTGGGTTGCAATGTATTGAATGATAATCTATAAAGCATTCTACAGAACTGGTTCAAAGACAGATTTGGAAACGTCTTAAAAAAAAATCTCTTTTCCCACAAATTTTGTATGTATGCAAATTGTGTAATATCCCAGGTACACATTTCAGTAATTGTACAGTTAATTCTCATATTGTACTTTCAGAAAGTTTTGGAATATTTTTCCTCTCCCCAAATTTGTCACTACCGAAACACAATAATAAATCATTTAATAAGAAGGGTTACATTGGCCTATTAAGGTTTGTTCACATCTACCTTGTAAATATATTTATTGGTATTTTTAAAAAATGTTTTCACAGGTAAATCAATAAAAATTAACATTTTAACAATATTTCAAGTGTAATTTATGAGATTTGTTGTATTTTGAATCCAATCTTTCTTTATAAAATTCATAAAGTTTATCATACTGATTTCAAAGTGAAGGATTCATTAGTTTGAATAAACACTGAACCAAACACTATAATAACATCTTAGCTGATCATTCAATATACTTTATTTTTGACAAAACATCCCATGTTTCGGTCGTGACTGCACATTTTCAGTAGTGACAGTAATGTGTTGGTAGTGACCACATCACATGACAGGATTTTAACTCTCATACTAAAACATATTAATTTACTAATGATTGCATAATTGTACTAAAAAAAAAATCCCCCCCCCCCAGTCACAAGTGACAATTTTAGATATTTTTGAGCCGCTCAAAGATGCTAATCAGCACATGGTTATCTAGCACAGTTCTGAACAGTTGTACACACAGAAAAACTCAATTTTATGGAATGACACCCAAAAAAGTTTGCTTAATTGCAGAAAAATGTGTTTGGTAGTGACGTTCCTTAAAGTTTCACAAAGATTTTTAGAGTTTTGAACACATTTAACTCAAAATGACGGACCTATCTACTGTGAAAGAGAGGCTATGAGAGGGTTAAAATGAACAAAAATGTATAAGTGTGTTTAAAAGTGTGTTTAAATCAGTCTCAGCCAATGAACTGAAACATACACTGTTTCGGTAGTGATGTGAAAATGAGGGACATTTTTTTTTTTTACAAAGTTCATTATTTAAAAATAAAATTATATATATATATATATATATTTAACTTCACTTTTAAATTTCAAAAATTCAAAAATATATTTTTAAAAACAACAATGAAAAAAAAAATTGCAAAAATTATTTCAATATTTTCGCTAGTTGAAATTTAGGGGCTATGGTTCGGGACAGACTCCTCCCAATTGAAAGTACCCAATAAATGATGATTTTATATATATTAAGCTTATGGATATTTTAAATATTATTGTGGGATTCAATAGATAATAGAAGGATCTTAGTAAACATCTAAAATTTAAATACTTAAATGCTTTTAAATGAGTTTTTTGCTTGTGGGACAGCAGTTTACACCAATTCTGTAGAACGGCCCATACATACATAGTATATATATATATATAATGATAATTACATTTATTCATATAAATATAATTCCAAATGTAATTACAAATTTCACAAAATGTTTATTTATGCTCAATGAGACACTTTCTTTTACTGAATGTGATTTTAGTTTTTATTAAACTGAAAAAAAAACAAAAAAAAAACATTAAAAAGGACAGTCATTTAGCAGTCGAACACAAATATTAACTTACAACAACAGAGTTAAAATGATTATACAGCAAAGAAATGAATGAAGGACAAAAGACTTCTTAAGTTAAAACTTAATACACAAAGAAATATCTAGAATAATTCTGCTAGAACATATACATGCATTTTAGGAGAAACACCCCAAAAACTCTAACATTAAAGACTGTTAAATAAAACAAACAAAGCTATTGTGATGAAAACAGAAAACATGGAGCGCTTCATTTAAAAAGAACGAGGTAAAACTCAAGCTATCCCACACTGAACCTCATGTGACGTCTGTGGAAACGTGAGATTGAGAAACAAACACTGGATCTGAATTCTGTTAGAAACGAATCAGCATTTGAATCTCACATCAGAATGAATGAACAAATAGAAAAAGATTCACATGTAAAATATGAATTTAACTGTTTCCTCTCAAATGATCATGATGATGGTGCAGCGCCACCTGCTGAGGGGACCGTGTTATAACGTCCTCTGATCTTTCACACAAACCAAACATCTGTGCCAGATGATCCTCTGAGCGAAGAGAAACGAACGTCCCTTGTGTTGACAAACACACACGAACACACGAACACAAACTGCTTCAAGTCACGGCTGGTTTTGGCTTATTTCCCTTTCCTTTAAAGTCATGAAACATGCACAAAAAACAAACTAACACTTCAGTCACCTTCAGCTCAAAGGTGAGGAATGTTCTGGTGATGTCACTTCCTCCGGATGCAGACGACGGGAAGTGGAGGGCGGGGCTGTAGTGAAACATCCTTTTTGACACGTCGACTTGTTTAAATAATATCACAAACTATAATGACATGAGATTAAATTAAAACCAGGTCAAATTCTACCAGTGCAAAGTTCAGGCCGGATTCTGCGGCTCGGTCCGGTCTGGATCAGGATCGGCTCACTTTTGCTGCTGCTGTTTTAAGCTGGCCAATAGGATCTTCTTGTGGGCGGGGTCATGAACGCCCGCCTCCTCCAGATCCTCCTCTGTGATGTCACTGCAGGAAAGAGACGTGATTGGAGGATGGTTTAATCTGAAAATCTCAATCACAATCAACTATGATTGGCTCTTACTGAGCAGCGCTGAGAAAAGTAACAGGCATCATGTGACATTTTACACCTGAATAATGACACTGATGGACTTTAATAGACATTAATGCATGGGAAACCTTCTGAAAACAGAATAAATTACTCACTACATTTGTAAAGAGTTATATTTTATGGTGCTTTTGCAGCTGTTTGAAGCTTGAAGACTTGAGTTCACTGTGATTTGATGAAAAGCAGCGAGCGACAGAAGTCAGTCATGCGAGTTTGAACCATCTCAAGGCTGAAGCACGAGTGAGTGTGACAGAGACTCGTACCTGAGGAACTCCAGATCGTCCCAGCCGTTGTGCAGCAGTCCTTCCTCATAATGCTGCAGACCGAGCTTCTGCAGCCACTCGCCCACACTGACCTCCACCGACAGGCTGCTGCTGCTGCTCTCGTCATGCCACATGCCCTGTGTGCGCACGCACACACACAGACACACACGCGCGCACACACGCAAACACACACACACACATCAGCTCAGTTGTGAGATGGAGCAGGTTAATGCAGCAGAATTTTCCCTGTCGCTGAAGCTCCTGTTATTTGCTGCTAAAGGAGTGTCAGAAAAGCTTCATATTGACCAGGGATTTTCATCAGGGGTCAAAGGTGAAAGACATGTCCACCCCTAAGGAGAACATTTTTCAATTATTGGCTTTAAAATGTGGATTTACAGTTTTAGCATGAGGATATAGTATATTATAATAATAATAATATCTATTATTATTACTAACCGTGCGTTCACACCGCCGCCGGCGAGAGCGTCAAAGCGACAGGAAGTCATTTTCAATGTGAGCCGGCGGCGAGCTCCGGCGAGAGCGGCACGCGCCGGCGCGTCTTGGACGGTGAGAGCGTCGAGGAGAGTTGAAGTCAGGTCAACTTTATGGTAATGAGCTAAGACGTGGTTCAGTGGCAACCAATCGGAATGTAGAGGTCCTCTACTTGAGAGGATTCCGATTGGTTGCCACAACTTGTCATTTACTTTGACCCTCCCGCCGGCGGCAGTTTGAACGCACAGTAACAACAACAATAACAATAATAATTGTTTACTATTATTCAAATATTTTTATTTTATTAAATCTTACAATTAATAAAATGATAAAATATAATATTTATTTATTTATTATACAAATTACATAAAGAAATATTAACCCTAAAGTACAGTAAAATAATAATAACAATAATTATTATTTATTAGTATTATTATTTAAATATTTTTATTTTATTATATTATAAAATTAATACAATTATAAAATATATTTATTTATTTAATAATTATACAAATTAAATAAAGAAATATTAACCCTATAGTACAGTAAAATAATAATAAAAATAATTATTATTTATTATTTAGATATTTTTATTTTATTAAATTGTAAAATTAATAAAATTATAAAATATCATATTTTTTATTATTTATTTATTTAATAATTATATAAATTAAATAAAGAAATACTAACCCTAAAGCACTGTAAAATAATAATAATAATAGTAATAATTAATATTTTTTTTATTAAATTATACAATTAATACAAATATAAAATATTTTTTCATTAATTATTAATTATAAAATAATAATGATGAAATATTACTATACAAAAATACTAACCCTAATGTACTGTAAAATAATAAAAAATATTAATAATCATTTTGTTTTATAGTACAACTATAAAATTACAAAACTAACATTGATGGCTGTCTTAGTTTCTTTGCTTTCAAACGATAATTTTGTTTTTGGTGCAAAACCGCAGGAAACCCTTAAAGATTCTCTTTTGTTGATTTATAAATGATTCTTGTTACAAATTTGGGAAAATGGTGTGTTTTTTAAATGCACATAATCGACTCAAATTCATAGCGTCATAGCGTCCAAATTCATGCATTAGTTAACATGAACTATAAGCAGCATTTATTAATCTTTGTTAATGTTAAGTCATAAAAATACAACTGTTCATTGTTAAGTCCATTATATAATATTAACAGATACTTTTGAGTTTAATAATGTAATAGTGAATGTTGAAATTAAAGCTGCAGTCCGTAAGTTTTGCCTCTTTGTCTCCATCTCTGTTTGAAACCTGCAATTGCAGTTATTTGCAGAATAATCATCTTTATGTGGGTTGTGCGTCGGCGCGGATGAATCTAGTGTTTGCTGTCAGTCACCGGTGTGGATACTGTACTTCAGAATAACAGATTCTACATCTTGGAAGTATGACCAAAATAAGAATTTTCACTGGAAAATGTCATCTGAACAAGTAAGTAACATGTCTGCCACTTTTGTTCTGACCAACTGAGAAAAAAAAGCATTATGTACTGGTTATGTACTTGCTCAAAAAGTTACAGACTGCAGCTTTAACAAACTAAGATTAATAAATGCTGTAGAAGTATTTTTCATTGTCAGTTCATGATGACTACTGCAGTTAGTGCGGGTGTTCGTCTGTTTGTCCTCACCTCCTCAGGCAGGTCTTCAGCGATGCTCTCCTCCTGTATGGAGCGCGGCGGGAAGGTCAGGCCTCTCATGTGAGGAGCCGCCGGCCCCTTCACAACCCCGCCTCGCTCTCTCCCTGACGGATACTCCACCTCGCTCAGCGTTTTGGCCATCTGCAGCACCGAACACGACTGGTCGTCCAGTCCAGAGGCTCCGCCTCCTCGACGGAAAGGTGCGGGGGTTGGGTTTAGCATGGGCGGAGTCTCCAGGCAGAAGGCCACGCCTCCTCCAGGGGGCGATACAAAGCTGGGAGACGACAGCGGTTTGGACGGAACAGCAGACGGAGGTGGTATCTTGACGTCAGCGAGGTCCGGAAACATCCGCGGTTTCCCGAACGAGTTCTCCGCCATCTCCAGAGCTCCTTTGGGCAGCGGCGGAGGAGGGAAATCAGGCGGAGGGCGATTCAGCGACCCGACGTGAGGCCCAATGTTCCCGTCATCCTCCGAAGACCCCTCCTCGCTGATGGGGCGAACCGGGCGTCCACCCGTCTGCCAGCGGCCCTGCGCCGAACTCCCACTGGGCGGCTTGTTTTTCCCCACGCCTCCCACAGGAGCAGCTGTTTTATTGGCTAGTGGAGGGAGGGCGGAGCCTGGGAGGAGGTCAGAGGCCAGAGCGGATTGGTTGGGAACGCCTTCTAGAATGTAGTAGGCGGGGTTATTGAAGCTGTTTTTGCATGTTGTGGCGTCACCATCAAACGGATCCTGCTTGCCTCTGACAAACCAAAACAACAGACAGTCAGGGTTATTATTACTGAAACTAAAAGCATAAAAAACATTTTTGTTATTTGAAAAAAAATAAATGTAACTAAAATAAAATAAAATAATAATAGCATAAAGTAATATAATAGTAATAATTATTATGTAATAAAATAATATTAAAATAAATAACAAATAAAATACAATAATGTAATAATAATAAAAAAAGTTTTATTAAAATAATAACGTGTAACGTGTGTGTGTAAAGTGTGTGTGTGTGTAAAGTGTGTGTGTGTGTAACGTGTGTGTGTAACGTGTGTGTATGTAACGTTTGAAGCATGTGTGTAACGTGTGTGTAACGTGTGTGTG
>NC_067234.1:35372462-35464962 GCF_019924925.1 Ctenopharyngodon idella
TTGTACTCATTTATATGCACTAATATAACAATGCATAGTAATAATCATCAATATTTGCATATGTAATTGCATATTTTTACTGAAACATTTTAATATATTTAGAAAGGCTTCAGTCAACATTTCTCAATGATGACATAAATAAATATGAATATTTAATTGTATTCATTTATATGCATTAATATAACAATGCATAGTAATAAACATCATTAATTGCATATTTAATGCAATATTTATTTGCATATTTTTACTAAAACATTTTAATATATTTAGAATGACATTTTAAAGTGACATAAATAAATAAAAAATAATAATATTTAATTAATTTATATAATAATGCACAGTAATAAACATCAATATTTGCATATTTAATGCAATATTTAATGAGATATTTCTACTAAAATATTTTAATATTTTTAGAATGAATTCTGTCACCATTTTTCAGTGATGATGTTAACAAATTGGTGAATCAATTTTGAATCAGTTCATTAAAACAGTTCGAACTGATTCACAGAAACTATTATTACATAATCACTATGTATAATTATCATAAGCATATATAATTATAATTGATTGATCAGATTTCAGGCAGTGATAATGATCAATGTTGAACTCCGATTGCTGGATTATTATCTTATAAAGATTCTCTCGTTGGTGTAACTCGTTTAATGAGCTTCTTACCCTCCAGACACGTCGAATAAAACTCGATGAAGAATTTGGTTCTGCTGGCCGTCTTCACGATGGCTTCGATGTTCTCAAACTCAATATACGCCTGTTCTGAAGACTTGGGCAGACCTGCGGAGGAAGAGCAGCTCAAAACGGACGTTCACCGGAAACGCAAAACAGAGCGATGACATCACGCGCCGTACCTTTCTTGGAGACAAACTGTGAGGTCACGCCCACCTCAAACGTGCCGAAGACGGGCGAGTGATCGCTGGTGACGATGTCATCCGTACAGCCTGACAGAAACACAGTCAACACAAATATCATTTGCATATTTATCTGAGTGGGTGGCATATGCAAATCAGCCTCAATAACCAACAAAACTTCACACGCTTTCATAGCACACTTTTGTCAGCCTGGAATGTGTCATATATTTTGAGAGTAGAGCTGGATGATAGAGACTGAATCAACATTAGTGCTGTCTGAACGATTAATCACGATTAATCGCATCTAACATAAAAGTTAGTGTTTATTATAATTTCTTCATTCAACGCGGAAGATATTGATTACAACTTCAACACCATTGGACCGAACCATCAAGAATTTCTCCCGAGACTGCATATCCGGACGCTCTTCAACAGCTCAGGCATTTGCAAATATCATACATATGAACACTAAATGGTGATTTAGTATTAAGTTGTGAAACCCAAAGGTGCTTTAGAGTGAGAAACTGATGGTTCTTCCAGCTCGTTAAATGACTCTTTTCATAGCTCCATTTCCCTGTTATGCTACGGTTTAATTCACTTCCACTTTCTCATTTCCCAATGTCAATTTAACGTTTATGATCACAGCTACATGCTAGAAAGAGTTATTTTTCTGTGGCCACGGAAAATGTCCTTTCTGAAGAGTTGACAGACGATCTAAACTGAGTGTTCGCTGGCCGAACAGATTGATTAATTGTAATATTAATTCAGCTACATGAAGTTAATTCGATTAACTGATCCAAATATTTATAATTAATTATAACAAGTTGATTAGATGATTAATTATTCATATTATGTGATTAATCGATTTGACAGCACTAATTAATATATATCATTATGGTTTTTATTTTGACACCACAAGCTGATCCACCATGTTGATTTTTAATGTTCAATGCAAGAAGTAAAAAATCTAGTTAAAATAAGCAAGGCACGTTTTTTGATAAATGAAAATTTAAGCTTATTTGCAACAATAAAACTGCTGAAAAAATCTGCATATTTAATGCAATATTTAATCAAATATTTCTACTAAAACATTTTAATATATTTCGAATGACTTCTGTCAACATGATGTGAACAAATCAGTGAATCAGTTTTGAATCAGTTCATTAAAATGGACAGTTTGAACTGATTCACAGAAATTGTTCTACTTTATGGAAAACTAAAATGGCAAGTGTTATAATTACATAAATTAATGATAATATAAATTATATATAAAGCAATATAAATTAATTTTACACCCCTAGTCAAAAGTTTGAAATAATGTTAATTAATGTTTTTGAGACTGCATTTATTTGATCAAAAACACATTAAAAGTTGTGAAATATTATTATAATGTAAATCAGCTGTTTTCTATGTGAATATATAGTAAAGTGTAATTTATTCCTGTGATCAAAGCTGAATTTTCAGCATCATTACTCCAGTCTTCAGTGTCACATGATCTTGATTTGCAACATTTCTGATTGTTATTAATGTTGAAATCGTCATACTTACAAGAAAGATTTCTAATAAACGCTGTTCTTTTGAACTTTTTAATTAATCGTATTAGCTGACGTCATACCGTAAGAGTTGCAAACGATGTGTGTCTCAGGATACGATTTCCAGAGAATTCTGTCGCACCATGAAGGAACGTTGGTCCGCATCTAGGAGACGAGAGGGAACAGAGGAGGAATTTAAAGAATGCAGGACACTTCACTTCCTTTGGCAAAGGTCGGATCACGGGAAGTAGCTTCCTTAGAACCGTAAACATGTTAGCACAGGATTCTATCTTTATACTCAATAATGTGAACTTCTTCAAGACAATTTGAGAGTAATTTCAGGGTGATGTGAGCATCTGAGGTAACGCACCCCTGTGGCTTTCTGCTTCTGCCAGACATACGTGTCTCGGGAGCCGCGCTCATAGCGGTACGTGGGCGGGTAGGTGATCTCCTCCTCCGCTGGACACACACACACAGGAAATGATGTGGCAGGGAAAGGAAGTATTGCTGAGCCAAGAGACTCAAATCTCAAAGGCACATTTAGATAATCTAGAGAAAAACTCTAGAACAAACATGCATTTAAAAAACGTACATGAAGGTAGATTTCTCACAGAACGTGTCCAGGTTTTTGTAATTAATAAATCAATATAATAAATAATATACAATATAATAAGTTAGAATATTGTAATATCTCATTGGATTCTCATTATTGCAATGTTTTTGTTGGCACTTTGTCTCATTAATTAATTAATGCAATAACTAACATTAACAATTTGCAAAACATATGTTACAGTATTTATTGATCTTTGTTAACATTAGTTAATAAAAAATATAACTCTTCAGACACGCAGACAGACAGAGTTGAGCCGCACCGAACCGAAGGAAGACCTTGTTCTTCTCCCTCTCCAGATTTAGCTGGTCCACCTTCAACAATGGCTCAAATTCCTTCCTGTTGATGTAGTTGAGGATTTCCTGTGAGAGAGAGAGAGAGAGTCATTGACACGCCAGTGTTCAGACGCCACAGCTGTGCAGGTTACAGCGCTGTACTCCTGCAGGTACTAGTGTACTGCGCAGTGGAATTGTGGGATACAGATCAATGAAACCGATCATCCAGGTCTTCCATGCACACAGAAACTTCATATGCTGTGCACAGTAAGCACACTCACATCATATGTGAGGCTTGTTACAGCCACAGAATAAAAAAAAAAAAAAACTTTCTCACAATATATATATATAGACTTTTTTTCTTGCAATTGGGATTTTTTTTCCACAATTCTGACTTTTTTCCTCGATTCCAAGTTTATATCTTGCAATTTTGACTTTATTTATTTCTCGCAATTGCGACTTTTCCCCAGAATTCCGACTTTTCCTGAATTTCGAGTGTATATCTCCCAATTCCGACTTTATTTTTTCGCAATTGCGATTTTTCCCCCCACAATTCTGAGTTTATATCTTGCAATTCCGACTTTTCCCCACAATTCCAACTTCTGATTTTTCCTGAATTCCGAGTTCATATCTAGCAATTCCAACTTTATTTCCCGCAATTGCGATTTTTTCCCCCCACAATTCTGACTTTTCCTCAATTCCAAATTTATATCTCGCAATTCTGACTTTATTTCTCACTATTGCGACTTTTTCCCCATATTTCTAACTTTTCCTGAATTCCAAGTTTATATCTCACAATTCTGACTTTATTTCTTGCAATTTTTTTTCAACACAATTTTGACATTTCCTCAATTTCGAGTTTATATCTCACAACTTTATTTATCGCAACTGCAACTTTTCCCCCCAACAATTCTGACTTTTTGTCAATTCTGACTTTATTTCTCGCAATTGCCACTTTCCCCACACAATTCTGACTTTTCCTCAATTACGAGTTTATATCGCGCAATTCTGACTTTTTTTCCCTCTCAGTTCCAAGTTTATAATTGCAGCTTTGACTTTTTTCTCATAATTGCAAGTTTTTATCCCACAATTCAGACTTTATATCTCCCATTTCTGACTTTTTTCTTGCAACTGCAAAACTCACAATTTAGAAGTTTTTATCTCACAATTCTGACTTTATTTTTTGCAATTCCGAGTTTAAAACTTGCAACTCTGACTTTTTTTTCTGACAATTGCAAGTTTTTATCTCACAAATCAGACTTTATAACTCGCAATTTAAAAGTTTATTATTATTATTATTTTTATATTTAAAACTTTATTTTTTGCAATTGCCAGTTTACATCTCACATTTCTGATTTTTTTCTCACAATTGTGAGGTTTTTTTTTTTTCACACAATTTGGACGTTATAACTGGCAATTTAAAAGTTTATAACTCACAATTCTAACTTTTTTGTCAGAATTGCGAGCTTATATCACAATTCTGACTTTATTTCTCGCAATTGCAACTTTTTCTCACAATTCTAACTTTATTTCTTGCAATTACGATTTTAAACTCTGACTTTTTTCTCGCAATTGAGTGTTTTTTCACACAATTTGGACTTTATAACGCACAACTGAGACCCAAGTCGGCTACAGATATAATATTGCAATATCTCATTAGATTCTCATGATAAGGTTTTACAACAACGAATGCTGTACACACAGAAGACCTTTAGATTCGGAGAACACCAGAATACTTTTATCAAAAGCGTTTAGTTTACGCGTTTCATGGCGCTTTACCTGAATGTCCATGTCCAGACGGTAGTTGAGATCGCCGAACCAGAACAGATGCGTGAATCTCAGCGAGATGTCGAAGGAGTTCAGCTGTTTATCACCCAACGACAGCTGACGCAGGATGTCCAGGTAATTCTGGTTGCGTCTGCCAGGGGTCAAAGGTCATTAGTACTCATTGGCACTGTCACAAAACAAACCATAAATTGAGTATTTTCTGGTCGAGTCAGTGTTTTGAGTCACACCTGTGGATTTTTTCATTGCCGGACGTCAGATGACAGTTAACGAAACCAAACGATGTTCCATTAAACATGAAGGACACGCCCACTGCTCCTTTGTTTCCTAGGAAACAGACAATAACAAATAAATAAATGCATATAACTGAATCAAAAACATAGTGATGAACTGCTGAGCTATTGTCACATGGTGGTTCAGTAACTTCACTGGCCTTAAATCAAGATACATTTAACAATAAGACAAAAACAGAGGAAGTGTTTGAGTCAGTTGCTCTGACCGAGTGTATTGGCGATTCCCGTTTTGACGCTGGACATTCCCACGTGACTGATGCGGTTCTCGTGTTCCGCCTTCACTAAGACCACGATCTTAATGTTCCACAGCGTCTGCACTGCAATCTACAACACAGAAATCAAACATCCATTCCTCCTACTCATGCTTTTCACTCATTAAGTTAGTGGAAAGATCAACCGCCAGATGAGAAACACAGACGGCTGACACGGCAGACAAAAACACATAAAACTCTAAATAAAGTCGCAGTCATAACAGTCGTGGCGTCATTAAAACTGCACATGCACAGAATGACTACAGAAGCTCTTCATGACACAGATTTTAGTCTCCATCTCTCACCGGTTTATAGTCGATCTCTGTGTATTCTTTGAGGGCGGAGCGGAGCGTTTCCACCCATTCCTTGTCACACACAGAGTTCTCCTGCGCACCGAACACATAGATGTCATTAGGGATTGTGACCGCCATTTCATCCAGAGTTTTCCCCAAGCCTCGAGATAAAATCCACGATCCCATCGATTTAGGAGCAGGAACGCTGCCTGCAGAGAGAAACAAAGACTATGACACAAAGACGACATGATTTTTATGAGAAATGTTTTGGCCCAGCACCATGATGGTAGCTATGGTGTTGTGGACAATCATCAGGGTGTTGCTATGCTAATTTTGGGGGCAGTCATCAGCAGGAACATGCACAAAATGGCATCGTGCAAGGTTGGAAATGCCACCAAAATTAATAAAAATGCCACCAACATTCAAGATATGAATTGCCCTTGTATGAGTTCTTGTATTTTGTTTATTACAATGTAGTTACGCAATATCACATGAGCAAGAGAGCTATTTTCTCGAAAATCATCAATATTCATTTTATACAACAGTTCATTAAATAAGTTGATTATATGAACTGACAATTTTTAGACACAACGTTGTCAATTTTGAAACGAAAATAGTTCCAAACAAAGCAGAAAAGTTGCATCTCCCAGCAGCACAGTCATGTTTCGTTCTTGAATGATTCACCATTTCTGAACAAACCGGGTGAGTCAATGATTCAATGACTTATTCATAAAGTCAATGGACACTTGCTTCTTTCATGAATGAATCAGCCAGTTTGAACAAATTAGCTGAGTGAATGATTCTATGACTAAACTGCAATTGCAACTTTTTTTAAGAATTCAGACTATTCCTAAATTCTGAGTTTATATCTCACAATTCTGAATTTACTTCTTGTGATTGCGACTTCTTTCCATAATTCTGACTTTTCCTCAATTCTGACTTTATTTCTTGCAATTGTGATTTTTTTCCACAATTCTGAGTTTATATCTCACAATTCTGACATTACTTCTCGCAACTGCGACTTTTTTCCACAATTCTGACTTTTCCTCAATTCCGAATTTACTTCTTGCAATTCTGACTTTATTTTTTGCAATTGCAATATTTTATTTTCATATATAATAGTATCATTTCATTTTTCCCAACATTTCATATTTCAATATTCAAACTGTTATATTTAGAACATTAATCTTATAAAATTATTCAGGCAATTGTAATTGCAATCTCTGTGATATTCTGGTATTTAGAGGTCTGGTGTGTGTGTGTGTGTCTCACCCATGTTCCATGTTCCGATGAAGATGGAGATCATATCCGGCTCATCCTGATTGGAATGCTTGTTCTTCATGAGTTGCAGCAGTTGGCAGAATGCTTCCCTTTTCTACAGGACGAGAAACAACTGATTAATCTGCGGCTTCAGTGTACATACAGGTAACACACAGTGAGTATCTATAAACATCTGACTTCAGAAATGCCACTCACTTTTGCGCTGGCAAAGATGAAATCTTTCCTCTGGCTTTTGTCTTTTTCCTTCTCAAAGACGATTCCGAGTTTATTCTGAACACGCTGAGACTTAATCAGCTGCCGAACTACAAACACACACACACAAGTCATTTCTGTAGTGCATTAAAGGGTCCATATTCTACACTTTAACAGCCCTTTACTGCTAATAATTTAAGAATAACACCATCATCATCACCGACTCACTCTTGTCGTGAGTGAACGTGTTCCAGTCCTCCTGCGCATCCTTCATTTTCTTCATCACCACCAGTTTTCCTCCCTCCACATCCACACTCAGCGAGTACTTCTGACTCTTCCCGATCTTCGTCAGGTCAGCCAGATACACGTCCAGTTTCACCTGACACCACAACACACACACATGAGTCAAAACACACAAATGCTGGTGGGACAGTACTGTGAAGTAGCGTTGTACCTCAAAGGTTTGCACAGGAATAGCTTTGTGTCTGATGGACAGCAGCGGTGAGATGGCCGGAGTAGATGAGCTCATGTCCTGAAGTGCCTTCAGAGCCTGATGTACACATATTAATGCATGATTAGTTTACACACCTAAAAGAGCCAGACTTAACAGTGCTGTTAGTGATTTCAGCTGTTTTGCAAACATCTGCCACTGAATTAGACCTGTTCATGGTATACAATGACAGGTTTATTAGAAAGCTAGACTAGGAAACAAGTTAGAGCAAAAGTAAATAAATAAATAAATAAAGTGTGCCTTTCTGATACCCAAAGTGCTACAACATTTACATTTATGCATTTAGCAGACAATCTTACAGCGCACACACACCAGGGTCGGAAATTAACAGGGGCTTGGGGCAAAAATGCCACCAAAATTAATAAAAATGCTTTCAAAAACCAAGATATGGTGCAAAAAAGTCTCTGTATAAGTTCTTGTTTTTAATATTTATAAGCAATATCACACAAGCAAAAGTGCTGTTTTCCCGAATATCAGCACATTTGCCAAAGTGATATTCAATAACAATAAGCTAATTGGCTATTAAGTGACTTACATTTAAGTCACAATATTGTCTGTTTTTCCTCTATTTTGCCAACGAAAATAGTTCCAAACAGTAGAGCCATTGCGTGTATCTGAACAAAGTTTCGTTACTAAACAAATCCTCGTTTTTGAATAAATCGTTCTAATGAATGACTGGACGACTCACTCAGTCACTTCTGCTTTGTCCCTGAATGAATTAGGCGTTTTGAATGAATCGTTTGACTAAATGATTCAATGACTCACTCGTTAAGACAATGATTTGTTGCCACCTACTGGCGCTTTTAGTTTCATTTCATTTTATCTGAGGGAGGAAGATTGAATGTTGTTTTTGTTTTCGGTCATGATTGTAACAATAGTTCTGGTTAAAGAGATAGAATGTGTTTATGTATTTATATTTTTTATAATAATAATAATAATAAACAAATAAATAATAATACATTTTATTTATAATGTATATAAATAATAATAAAATAATAAAATATAAATAATAACATTTATATTTATGCATTAAGCAGAAGCTTTTATCCAAAGGGACTTACAATAGAGGAACAAAAGCAATCTGACAAAGAGCGAACAATATTCATAGTGTACACTGCCAGGTTTATTAGAAAGCTAGACTAGGTAACAAGTTAGAGCAGAGGTGAAATACAAAGAAGAGAAAGATTTTTTTATAATAACAATAAATAAATAATAACACACAAAAAGTAAAGTAAAACACAAAATAAATTTATGGTATACTCAAACACATGATATTCATAAGTATTTATATTTTAATGCAGTTATCACACTTGCCTAATTTGCCAATAAACCAGTTTTATTGATTTCAATAAAGACGAAGCTAATGGGAACGTTTGAATAAGAAACGCGGTGTCTGTAGTTAGACACGCTCACGCAACATTTCTCCAGCACTTCAAATGATATTTTTAATGTGATGACCACAAACATTATTTGTTCATCCTTCTGAGATTGTCCCCATTTGTAAAACCGAACGTTTCAATAATACATTTGATAGAAAATACTTTTATTTAAAAATAAAAAAGACATTAATTCTAACCATCAGATGGCGGCAGAGGAGCATTTATTGGCTTATATTAGCCATTTCCTGTAATAGTTTTTCGCTTTTGAATAAATAATAAACATTATAAAATCACTAGATTTAAAAATACATTTTGTCAAGGTAAAGTATGAAGTACTCATAAAATCTCATGAAAAACAATAACTTTTCTTGCGAATGAATTACACAGAAAGCTGTCAGTCAGTGCAGTGCAAGATCAATGATTTTATTCAATAAATCTAACTAAAGTGCACAATAAATCTTTAATTTACAGTGTGTTGATGCTTTTTTTTTCACACTGAAGTGTGAAAACTGATGGTTGAATTGAATTTTGCTGAGGAGGAACACTGATACACATCTTTTTATTACACTATTGATGCTCGACACACCAACAAGTGACATTTCACTGGCAGTCTTCCAGCTGGCTTATATTATTGCGGAAGTTCTTAAGAATGTTCTGTGCATATGGTCAATTTGGCTCTAAAAGACTGTGTGGTGGAACTAATGATGCGTGTGTTTGTGTGTGTACCTTCTTCTCTATAGACGACAGCAGATCCTTGAGGATGGCCAGTTTAGTGACCAGATGCTCCAGCTCCTGATCTCCACCCTGAGACATGGACTACAGACAGAGAGTCATTGATCAGAAGCTTTTATCTAGACCTTCTTCATTTAGAGCACATATAAAACCCTCAGCACTTCATAATCACTCAAACGCCAGGCAGGAAGTGATGTCATACCTGCTGGATCATTCTGGACACCATGGAGGCGCTCTGCTGATCGAAGACCTTGGACAGGATCTCCAGGCCGCACAGAACTTTATCCACCTCCCTGCAGACACACAGACACAGAGTATGTACTCCCGTGCATGTGAATAAACGAGCGTGTGTGTGTGTGTGTGTGTGTGTTTGTACCCATGCAGGCGTTTGCAGGACGACACGAGCGTCTTGTTGAGGTGCGGCAGGCTGTTCGCTCCCTGTTTCACAGCCTCCAGGTCCAGAGCGTAGCTGCCCTTCAGATACTCGTGAGAGATGGTGCTCAACCCGTTAGACGCCGTCACGCTGCAGAGGAAAACACTGACATATCAATATTAATGCACACATTCATTCAGAATAACAATAATAATGGGACAATTTATCATGCATGTATTTGACAGATGCTTTTATCTAAAGTGACTCACATTGTAACACTTTACTTAAAACCTTTATGTGTAATGCATAATGTATGTTATAATGCATTATATCTTTTTATGAATAATTGTAATAAAATGCACAATAATATTTGCAGATTTCTTGAAAATGGTTGTTTTCACACTTTCTAAAGGTGGGTTTAATGAATAAAGAAGTATTATAATGTATTATAACTGTGGTTACAGTTATTCATGAGCCCATTTAAACATTTTATTTTATTTACCGGTATTTTACATTATTTCTGAATGTAATAATAAAATTCTATTTTGACTCTGTGCGACTTATTTTCCAGAAAGCATGGTAATGCAAAAATTTATTTAATGTTACATTTGAAGTGCTCTGAAGCTCCGAAACTACAAGTAATGTCAGTTCTGCTGCAGAGGAGAGTCTTACTTCTCAGGGGGCGTGTCTGGACTGACGAGGGCGGAGCCTGCGGGGCTGCTGGTAGAGGCGGTGCGTGGAGGGAGGGGGGGCTTCTCATCTTCACCATCTAAACACACACACACACACACACAGGTTTGTTTTTGTGAATTGTGGAGACATTCCATAGGCGTAATGGCTTTTATACTGTACAAACTGTATTTTCTATCGCCCTACACCAACCCTACCCCTAAACCTACCCATCACAGGAAACTGTGCACATTTTTACTTTCTCAAAAAAAAACCTCATTCTGTATGATTTATAAGTCTTTTGAAAAGTGGGGACATGGGGTAATGTCCTCATAAATCACCCTCTCCTTCTAATACCTATGTCGTACCCATGTCATTATACAAATTTGTGTCCTGATATGTTACAAAAACGCACACACACACACACGCACGCACACACTCACACTCACATTATGACTCATATAACAGCTCATCACTGACTCTCTCTCTCTCTCTGTGTGTGTGTGTGTGTGTGTGTGTGTGAGTGTGTGCGTGAGTGAGTGTGTGTACCAGAGTAATCTCTCTCCTCTGTGGTTTCCTCTCTCTCCACTGGAAACTGCAGTGTGGTCACCAGACCTTGACTGGGCTGAAGATACAACTGAATCAACTCAGGAAGAGTCTTAAACCGCTTGGGCTGAACGCCCTGCGATGTCTGAAACACACACACACACACATTTTCAGATAACCAGCAGTTTCAACCCTTGACCTGAAAATTCAAGAACCACTAAAGCAGGCCTGGATGAATATGATGAGGAACCGCCTGCTGTCAGACAGAGAAAACACACATAAGATCAGCAAAACAGAATTACATTGAAGAAATGTTGGTGGTAGATTTACTTCTAAACAATATTTCACTCAGAAATTGCTAGTAAATTTCAGCAACACATTGAATTAAACATAAAAATTTAAAGCAGAAAGACCAATAGGTCCGTTTTGCTGTAGTGCTAGAATATAAAAGATGAGAAAATACATTAAAACACAGAATGATTCAGTGACATCACATGCTATGATTCATGGGAACAGAAGCGCATTCACACAGTCTTGTGTCTCTAACACTTCTGTGATCATGTTCAGGGATGCAAACACACTTTCAAATGTGAATTTACAGTCAAATTCAGCATGAGGATTGAAGGAAAACATAATCATTATCAGTCTCTAGGCATAATTCAGTTCTCTCAGGCCACATTCACACTGTTGTTTCATGGAACCCGTTAAATATGACAGTAGTAATATTTATATATTCATAGGCGGATTATTCATATGGTTTAATTGTCAAGATTTTTTTGAATTATATGTCCCATTTTTGTTCAAATTGATATCTTATCTTGAAGTGAAAAAGATGGTTATTATTATACTGGAAACAGTTGGGTTCACAAGTTATGAAATGTTTACTTGTTCAGATTTATATCTCATCTTACAACAGATTACATCTATAACAGTTGGGTTCACAAGTTATAAATAATTTATCAGTGTAAAACGTGGTAACCTGGTTTTGTAAGGATTTTTTTCTACTTAAAATCTTAAAATGACTTCTGTTGATGGAAGTTTTTTGAAAATATATTTTGAATTCAAAACTGTGATTTTCACAGAAAAGTGACGAGTTTGCAGCTCTGTGATGCTGCGATTCATCTGACTGATTTGGTTCGAAACAGTTTATTAATGACTTTTCTGAAATGCTTCTGTGAAAATTAACAGGATGTCCACTTCCACAAACAACACTGCTGGAAGAATGGCAAGTGTGTGTGTGTGTGTGTGTGTGTGTGTGAGACAGACAGATAGGAGACGCCTTGTGCATTGAACTCAACAGCTGGTTCTGCAGACACAGACATAGACACACACAGACACACACAGACACAGACACACACTCACACACAGAGACACAGAGACACAGACACACACACACACACACACACTGTACCTGCACCGCTAGGAAGTTCTCCTCATCAGGCAGGATCCTGTATGTGTGAACATGTTTCTGAAACCTAGAGAGACAAACAGACAGAGACAGATTTATCATGTGGGAGAAATGAAACCAGGTCAGTGGTTTGAATGGCTGAATGTTTAACTGCATTCACATACACACACACACACACACACACACACACACACACACACACACACAAAGGCATGTCAGATTTTCATGCTGGGCTCAAATTTTCACTGTGTCAAAAGCGTGTGTGTGTGTGTGAGAACTACAAACCTGTCCATGTCAGTCAAACACACAGCCTGTTCATGAGTGCACACACACACACACACACACACACACACACACACACACACACACACTTATTAATAGTAAATACTACAGATTAACCCACACACCAACCATAACAAAAAATATACTGAATTACAATTCAAAAAACAAAACAATTACTTCAATTAAATATCGTTTTTACTAACAAGTACATCCCAGACGGAGGTTTGACAGATTGAGCTCATTACTGACAACCAGGGTTAATATCGTTAACTAAAACTTAAAACTTAACATAATATAACTTAACATAATAAAACTTAACATAGTATAACTTAAACATAATAAAACTTAACATTATGTAACTTAATAAACATAATAACATAATATAACTTCTTAATAAACATAAAACTTATAACTTAAAACATAATTTTAACTAAAACTTAAAATTTAACATAATATAACAAACAGTAAAATTTAATATAACTTAAAACATAGTATCATAACTGAAAGTTAAAAAACAAAATATAACTTAAACATAATAAAACTTAACAGTATAACTTAAAACACAATATCACTAAAACTAAACTAAACTAACTAAAACTCAAGATATATATATATATCTTAAACAATAAAACTTAACATAATATAACTTAAAAACAAATTTAACATAGTATAACTTAAAACAATATCATTAACTGAAACTTAAAACAAAATATAACTTAATACACATAATAAAACTTTACTTTTAACTTAACATAATATAACTTAAAACATATCATTAACTAAAACTTTAAATAATATAACTTAATAAAACTAATATAACAACATAATATAACTTAAAACAATATCGCTAACTAATACTTAAAACTTAACTAAAATTTAACCAAAACTATTAAAAAACATTTTGGTTAACTGAAATAAAGCTGAAATCAAAATATTAATATTGTATTAATAATATTTAATAATAATATTAATAATATTTTATTTTGTTTTAATAATATTTTATATTAATAAAAACGATAACAGTAAATAAATAATACTAAAATAAGAGAAATTTGTTTTTTAAGTTTGGTTAAGAGACACACACACGCTCATGTTGTTTTGACTAACAAATCCATGAGCGAGCGAGCGTGTGTGTGTGTGTGTGTGTGTGTGTGTCTTTCTGTTCGTAGATCCAGAAACACGGACAGAAATCTGAAAACCCACATCATTTCATAAGCAAACTGTGTTGAAAACAACAAAATTCAGCCACAAAATATTAAAGTATGTTTGCAAATACACAATAAAGCATCACTCCATGTGTGTGTCTCTCTAGGAACAGGAAGTAGAGCAGAGAGAGTGAAATGAAGAGGGAAAGTGAGACAAACAGAAACAGAGTGTAAACGTGTGTATAATGAAGCCTGTGGACGTGTAGTTCTCCCACATGTGCCGTCTGCATGTCAAACACGCGTGACACCTGCCCGTGTTACTGAACCGTGACGCTTTCACAATGTGTGTTTGGCCTCACACCATTAAAACTGCATGGATGTGTGTGTTTCTGGACTCTTCTCTCTGTGTTTAATCTCTTCCTGTGCCATATTTGACCTGGCGACACACACACACACACACACACACACACACACACACTGTGCCAGCTGTGTGGCGTCTCTAAGTCATCATCAGTGTGTGCCAAGAGCCATGTCGCTATGACAACCACTACAGCAGTGTCTGTGTGTGTGTGTGTGTGTGTGTGTTTTAAAAGGTCACTATAATAAAAGAGAAAAACATCCATAAACACGCATATATACACAGAGACTCAACACTGTAAAAAAGAGTTGAGCTGACTTAAATAATAAGGCCTGTAAAGCATTTATGAGTTCTCAACTTCAGTCGTTATGGTAACACTTTACAAAAAAGGTTAAACATTAGTTAACAAAATGTCCACCTATTTCAGCTTAAGAACTGAAGTTCAGTTGCTGCCTTACATTAAGTATATTCAAATTGGCTGCACAAGTCATTTCAACTTAAATTATATTAAACTGACTTTAAAAAAATTGTGTTGGAACTTGTATAACTTATAAAAAATAAGTTGAAACCCAGCTAACAATTTTTGGTTTCCAGAACGTTCATACTTAATGTTCGTTTTTACTTAGTCAGGAAAGTTTCTTTTAACAGAATTTTTCCATTAATATTTAAGATTTACTACATTTACCATAGACACAATCTATGGTTTTTTAAATATTTATTCATAGACATATTAACAATGATAAACAAACAATTATTTGACTTAAAGTAGGATATTAGTACATTTATTTCTTGCCACTGAATAGTAACGTTTAGCAGAACAAGCTTCTTTTGGTAAGTAAACAAAAACTTGTGTCAAAAATATAGGCTCATATTTACTCTCATTTCTTTATTAATTATATATATAATATTATAATACATAATATATATATTTTAGCTATAAAGTTGGATCGATCTGATCATTATAACATGTTTTGATTGATCTAATTTCTACTTTTTATTAAATGCTGTATTAAACTAATTTCAGAGCTATTACACAAAAACATGTGCAACGCTTCGGAAAGTTACACTGTGAAAAATATTGTTGGTTGAACTTAAAGTAAGTTTCCTGGTTCCGTAACCATTACGGAACGTTCTGTATTAGTTATTTTTAGGTTATATAAAAACAACCTCCCAATGTTTTGGGAATGTTATTTTATAGTTAAAAATAATAAAACCTAAAAAGAACATTCCAAGAACATTATTAGTCCCCAAAAATAACCAAACAGCAACCAAATACTAACATTAGTGGAACGTTTTGTGTTTGCTGGGGATTGGTTAAATTATTTTGATGAGTTAATGTAAAAACATAAGTTCAAAATAATGTTTATTAATCTTACTTGATGTTCATTTCAACATTTACGAATACATTATTGAAATCAAAAGTTGTATCTGTTAATTTTATTTAATGGACCTGAGCTGACATGAACTAAAAATTAACTGTTGCATTTTTTGTATGTTGTAACTTTTTGTCTTTTTAGAGCTTCTTTACAGCAGAATGTGAATTTGTCTCATATTTGATGAAGTTTGCATCACTGATTCTGTTATTTTCACTGTGAAGCTGCTTTGAAACAATCTGTATTGGATAAGAAGCTATAGAAATAAAGCTTGAGCTGGAGCATTACAGTCATTTTACCACAATTAAACTGGTTTTAGATGCTCCACGACAGAGTAAAATCAATGTGAAGATAAGTGTTAATAATCTGAATGACTGAAAACAAATACTGAACATCCAAACCTACAACCAGGTCAGAATTGCAAAACGTAATCTCCATTATTGCACAGATCTAATCTGCTAGATGCAACTATAAGATACTATAAACATTAACATCATGATTTTCCGTAATGAAAAGCATTAAACAAATAAATCTGACTCGAGAATCACGAGACTGTTTCGCTCATCTCAGCACAAAGACAGACGCTTCCCTTTTCTGCTGGCAGGATCACTGGCGTCTGAACGCGTGTTTTTATAGACACACACAGACAGATGAGATGAACAGACAGAAAACAGCATGAGGAAACACACCAAACTGAAGTGTGTGTGAGACCACAGACAGAAGAGGCCTGTCGACTCCTCCCTGGGTTATTTCAATTTGAGCTGGTGAAAGCTTGAAGGTCACACACACACACACACACATACACACACACACATTCCATAGACATAATGATTTTTATACTGTACAAACTGTATATTCTCTCCCGTAACCCTAAACCTACCCATCACAGAGTATTATTGGATATTGCCATCTTTGTGGGGATATTTTGTCCCCATAGCGTAGGGACTCACACACACTCACACACACACACACGCACACGCACACGCACACACACACACGCACACACACTCACTCACTCACTCACTCACTCATTCACTCATTCACTCATTCACTCACACACATACTCGCACACACTCGCACATACTCATACTCACACACTCATACACTCGCTCATACTCATACTTACACATACTCACACATACTCACACTTGCACATACTCATACTCACACACTCATACGCTCACAAATACTCACTCATACTCACACACTCACATACTCATACTCACACACTCGCACATACTCATACTCACTCATACTCACACTCACACATACTCGCACTCATACTCACACTCACACACTCATACTCACTCACACACTCGCACATACTCATACTCACACATACTCACACTCACACATACTCACACTCACACATACTCACACTCATACTCACACACTCGCTCATACTCATACACTTGCACATACTCATACTCACTCATACTCACTCACACATACTCGCACTCATACTCACACTCACACATACTCACACTCATACTCACACTCGCTCATACTCATACACTCGCACATACTCGCTCATACTCATACTCACACACTCACACATACTCATACTCACACACTTGCACATACTCATACTCACACTCACCCATACTCGCACATACTCATACTCACACACTCATACGCTCACAAATACTCACTCATACTCACACACTCACATACTCATACTCACACACTCGCACATACTCATACTCACTCATACTCACACTCACACATACTCGCACTCATACTCACACTCACACACTCACACTCATACTCACACACTTGCTCATACTCATACTCACACATACTCGCACTCATACTCACACACTCATACTCATACTCACACACTCGCACACTCATACTCACTCATACTCACACTCACACATACTCGCACTCACACATACTCACACTCATACTCACACACTCGCTCATACTCATACACTCGCACATACTCATACTCACTCATACTCACACATACTCGCACTCATACTCACACATACTCGCACTCATACTCACACTCACACATACTCACACTCATACTCACACTCGCTCATACTCATACACTCGCACATACTCGCTCATACTCATACTCACACTCACACATACTCATACTCACACACTTGCACATACTCACACACTCGCACATACTCATACTCACACACTTGCACATACTCGCTCATACACACACACATACTCACGCACACTCAAACATACACACATACTCACTCACACATACTCATACTCACACACACTTGCACACTCACTCGCACACATTTGCACACATTTGTGTCCTCATAAACCATGTCTACAAGAACACTCACACATACTTGCACACACTCACACATACACATACTCGCACACACAGTTGCGCATACTCACACACACTTGCGCATACTCACACACATACTCATACACACACACACACACACACACACACACACACACAGGTTTGTTTTGCTATCTTAGTGAGGACATTCCATAGGCGTAATGGTTTTTTTACTGTACAAACTGTACATCCTCTCCCTCTACACTACCCCTAAACCTAACTCAACCCATCACAGGAAACTGTCTGCATTTTTACATTTTTTATAAAACATTGTTTAGTATGTTTTTTAACTATTTTAAATATGAGGACTCATGAAATGTCCTCATAAAACACACACACACACACACACACACACACACACACACACACACACACACACACATCCAGGTCACTTCCTGTTCATGCAAACCTATGACATACTTTACAGGACCACAAAACCACAAGCTCAAAAACACTGGATTCATTGTGTTATAATGCTGATGTGAATAAAGATGCATGAAAACATTCACTTCCCAGATAAAAAAACAAAAACAAAACAAAAAAACTGGGTGAATAAACATCTCACAACAAAAATAAAGGAAGTAGAACAAATACATCCATGATGTATACATAACTCAATTAAAATATATTTTTCTCACATTACAGTAATGGGAATTAGAGGGAAATAACTGGGCTTCAATCGTATTTTTCCTCTGGTTCTAGGGTTTAATATGAGCTGGACAGACTGAACGCTCTCCTGGATCTGTTAAACGCGTCCTCTAATGTCCCTCCGATGCCTGAGGAAGAGACTTTACGACTCACAAACCCAAAAGATGGAAAACGGCACTTGATGCCAAAACTCAAGACGCAGAACACTCGTTTGGAATCCATGGAAACTTCTGAGCTCAAATTCTCGTACTATTTTTACGCTTATATGTTTGAATAGACACACAAAACAATTTAGCAAACAATGCGGGAAGAAACTTTTTACTGCAGACATAAAGGGTTTAACTAGATTTTCTGATTGCAGAACCATGAGCTGTGTGTGACCATGCAAAACTCAACATCAACATCTGATCCCTAGTAAAGTAGCAGCACAAGACACTGGAGGAATCATTCACATCTGGAGAACAAACACCTGCAGGACGAGTGAAGTCTAATACTGGGATATGATCAAGGTTATTGCTGTAACTAAAACTAAAACATGTCCGTTACTAGGCCTATCGTGATTATTGATGAATTGTCTGATCATTGTTATTCAATCTAATTGCAATTATTTGAGATAGGAGCAATAATTGTGTAGTTTGAATTTCAATCACATTTTGCCAAATAATATAAAAACACTGTTATAAAGTACACAAGGATAGTCAAAGGTCTTCCTTCATATAAAATGAAGATTTGTGGGTTTAATCAGACTGCATTACTATATTATATTATATTATATTATATTATATTATATTATATTATATTATATACTAGTGCTGTCAAATCGATGAATCCAACATAAAAGTTTGTAAATATATTTGTGAATATATTTGTGAATGTGTGTGTACACACACAGACACACACATTTACAAACTTATGTTAGATGCAATTAATTGCTTTGACAGCACTACATATTATATACTATATACTATTAT
Source organism: Ctenopharyngodon idella (assembly GCF_019924925.1). NCBI lineage: Eukaryota > Metazoa > Chordata > Actinopteri > Cypriniformes > Xenocyprididae > Ctenopharyngodon > Ctenopharyngodon idella. The sequence continues at coordinate 35,392,556 of NC_067234.1, forward strand.
ATGATATTATAACTAGTGCTATTAAATCGATTAATCTAACATAAAAGTTTGCAAATATATATATTATATATATATATATATATATATATATATATATATATTATATATATATATATATATATATATATATATATATATATATATATATATATTATATATATATATATACACACACACATACACTTACAAACTTTTATGTTAGATGCGATAAATCACTTTGACAGCACTACATATTATACACTACACTATATATACTATATACTATTATATGATATATTATATTATATAATTATTAATTTCCTCAGCATTAAAGTAAATCATATGGGCCTATTTTATTATAATTTTTATTATTATATTATATATGATTCCAAGTGACATGAACAAAAGAGAAATAAATCATTATTCACAATTATTTTAATGGCAATTAATCTTCAGCACAAAATTCATGATCATGACAGGCCTATCCGTTACTTGAAATAAAATAAATGTTACCTGAAATAAAATAAGATATTTAAAAAAATAAACTTATTTATCTAGAGTCCAAGGCCACATTTCTCATTTTCATTTAGTTTAACATGATGTGCTAAAATAACTAAAACTGAATAAAAATTTATAAAACTATACAGACATATTCTTAAAAAATAAAAAATCTAATAAATGTGACAAAAACACAATTGAATTAAATTACTAAAATTGTATCTAAAATTTTATAAAAACCATAATAGTATCTCAAATAACACTGAGTATGATCAGGTGGAATAAGTCAAAAATCTGATGAGAAACACAAACTTCCCACAAACATGAAAGAATTTTTAAAAAATGAATGTAAGAAATTAATGTTTCAAATTACACCCTTATCTCCTGTGAAAACATCACTTGTATATCATAATGACAGTTCTACACTTTGTGATAGTGCTATTTAAGTCAATCCTCAGCAGCACTAGTGCTGATAGTGATGTGCTGAAACCTCTAGCACTAACTATTAAAGTTGAGCGTGTAAGTGCAGCGTTTGTGCTTCAGACATGAATCATTACTATAAAGAAAATGTAACAGCAATAGAGTAGACAATAACTGGCAATAGCAGTGGAGAAGAATATTACAAGCAATGGAGTAGAATTACAATTAGAGCAAAGATACAAAGTTACAATTAGAGCAAAGATAATACAAAGACAGAAAATGGGGCATTAAATAAACAAGGAAGCACACAGCAACATAGATTCAAGCACAAAAACGAAATACAGAACATTACTTGCAGCAGAGTTTTGAATATACTGTAACTTGGCAAAGGAGTTAGCAGGCCAATGAAAAGAGCAGTACAGTAATCAAGATGCGATGAGACAAATGCATGAATGACTGTTTCAGAATCTTTGACGCTAATGAAAGGAATGGAGCCAGGCAGTGCGACGTAAGTGAAAAAATGTTGTTTTGGTGATGGAGTTGATATGAGCCTCAAAGTAGAGGGAGGGATCAAAAATAACACCTAGATTTTTCACAGTTCCAGAAGGTATAAAGAGAGTACTATCAATCTCACAGGTGAAATCACGACGAATTTTGCTGACTAATTTCAGTCTATGTTTAGTTTCAGAAACTTGGAGTTGAGCCATCTTTTTATTTTATTCACACAAGCAGAATTTTTTTCAATTTAAGTGGACAGAGCAGGTTTACAGATAGTATGGATTTGGATGTCATCAGTGTAGAAATGATAGGCCTAGCTGACGTAAAATCTGACCCAGGAGTAGTATGTAGATGAGGAATAATAATAATGGACCTAGAACTGAACCCTGAGGGACACCCTGCTTCAGGGGGACAGTAGGAGATCGAAAATCCTGCACTAAAATGTAAAACTGTCTATCAAAGAGATAGAAGGAAAGCCAAGAAAGGACAACACCCTGGAAATACCTACATCCGAGAGGTGGGAAATAAGTAATTTGTGACAGACAATATCAAAGGCGAAGCTGAGGTTTAGTAGTTGAAGTACAAAGAGACAGCCAAAAAAGTAGTAGGTCATTCGCTAGCTTTACAAGGGCGTTTCAGTACTGTAAAGTGGGTGAAAACCAGATTGAAAGGGATCAAAGGGGAGGAGTGATCAGATGCGCCATATTCAGGTGAAAATGTTTTGCATGGTCAAACATCACTCACATATTCTTCAAACGTGTAAAAATGAGACAAACGTGAAGGAGTTCCAATGATGATAATCTCAGTTTTGTACATGTTTAGTTTTTGAGATATCTGGAGTTGAGCCATCTTATTATTTCATTTACACCAGCAGAATTGTTTTCAATTTGAGTGAATAGAGCAGGTTTACAGATAGTATGGATTTGGATGTCATCAGTGTAGAAATGATCAGCCTAGTTGATGTAAAATCTGACCCAGGAGTAGTATGTAGATGAGGAATAATAATGGACCTAGAACCGAACCCTGAGGGACACCCTGCTTCGGGGGGACAGTAGGAGATCAGATAGACAGTCAGACAGTATCAAAGGCGGAGCTGAGGTCGGGTAGCAGAAGTATAAAGAGAGAGCCAAAAAAGCTTTACAAGGGCGTTTCAGTACTGTGAATTGGGCGAAAACCAGTTTGAAAGGGATCAAAGGGGAGGACTGGAGTGATTTTCAGGTGAAAACATTTTGCATGGTCAAACATCAATCACATATTCTTCAAACGTGTAAAAATGAGACAAGCGCATGTTTGATTCCTCTTGGAGTGTTTGGCAAAAAAATAAAAAGAAACTCATTCAGTTTTTCACAGCTGGCACGAGAGATGCACCAACTGCTTAAAATAGTTCATCTGTTGTGCCAGTCCACACACACAGACACAGAAACTTGTTCTGGCTTGAGCATCCCAGCATGCACACACGTGTGCTGTGCCGGTATAATCTCCCTACATCTGTATGGAACATTTCATGCCCTCTGGTGAACCGCCAACAGCGCCGTCGTTCAGAAATGCAAACGTGTTCTGACGCGCTCACCACTGTAAAAACACCCCCTCGATTTCACCGACCAAACACTGCATTTCAAAACCTCTTCAGATCAGCACCATCAACATAAACCATTGTTAGATCATGACAACAGGCTCTGAAGAGCTCAGTTACACACAATCACAGGTTCCAATTAAAACAATTGCAAACATTAAGGAAACATTACATTTTATCATTCTGCAAATATTATGGGAATGTTACTTTTGAATGTTCTCTGAACGTTCTGAAACAAGTAGCAACATTTAAAAAATGTTAACTATAACGTTTCAGAAAAATGTTGTAAAAACGATGCATAAATAACATTTTGAAAAACATCTGAAAGAACACTCTTATTAACGTTACTGGAAGAACATTTGTTCATAACATCAAGAACTTCAAAGAATCAACTCAGCCAAAAGATGATAACAGGAAGATCTCTGACACTAAAGGGCTACTAAGAACCATTTAAAAACTTCAAAGTCATAAAAACAGCCTGAGCTATCCACAGAGCTACACTTGAACTAAATTTGAATAGAATAGAGAGGAAATATTAATTTCCTTGAAATGCATTCATGTTATGCTGATGTGTGTGCAAACTCTTACAGTGTACAGTACTGAGGCGATACCACGGTACAGCAGTGCATTCAGATACTGGATTCTCTGAATTTCCAACAAAATCTCATGGCAATTTTGTAAGTTTTGACCGAATTGGTGGCTAATTCATATAATTTGTACAATCTCATTTGCACGTTTTCCTACGATCTGCCTGCGCCCCACTGACAGTTAGATTTAGGCATGAACCTTCATGCTTCCTTTTTCCTAAAAATCTAATACAAATCACGTTGTATGAATTCATACGAACTAGCCAATCTCATTTGTAAGTTTTCTTATTATACTCTGCTTTCGTCCCAATGATGGTTAGGCCTAGGTTAGTGTTGCACCTTCATCTTATTCATACGTTTTTGTACAACCTGTTTGCACTCCACCTTAATGCAAACGTGTTTTCTAAAAATCGTACGTTCTTGTACTATCTGCTCATGCAAAACTGATAGTTAGGTTTAGTGGTGCACCTTTCTGCTTACGTGTTTTCTAAAAATTGTACATTTTCGTACAAATAACTTTTTACAAATTAGCCAATTTCATTTGTACATTTTCGAAAGATCTGCTTACGCACTGTTGACGGTAAGGTTAGTAGTGCCCCTTCATGCTTATTTTTATCTAAAAATGTTACGTTTTCGTATGAATTCATACGAATTAGCCAATCTCATTTGTGAGTTTTCAAAAGATCTGCTTACGCATCGTTGACGGTTAGGTTTAGTGGTGCACCTCCATCCTTTTATTTCAAAAACTCACATCGTACGAATTAGCCAATCTCATTCATACGTTTTCGTACAATCTGCTTACGCACCATTGATGGTTAAGTTAGTGGTGCCCCTTCATGCTCATTTTTATCTAAAGATTTTACATTTTCATACGAATTTATACGAACTAGCCAATCTAATTTCTAAGTTTTCGTATGATCTGCTTAGGTTTAGTGGTGCATCTTCATCCTTTTTTTCGGAAACTCACATCGTACAAATTCATAGAAATTAGCCAATCTAATTTGTACGTTTTTGTATGATTGTCTTATGCATCCTTGCCAGTTAGGGTAGTGGTGCCCCTTCATGCTTGTTTTTATCTAAATATTGTATGTTTTCTCAGTCATTGATCATGACTCATCCATGACTCTCACAGTCCGTTGCGATTACACACAGATTCTTAAAATAAACTGAAAATGTTTTGCATGGTCAAAAGAAATCATTTGGAAACTGGTTTAACCAATGCAACAGGAAGCACCAACACAAGACATCAAGCAAGTTTCACTCCATACACAAGCAAATTTCTAGCAACGCTAGAACAAATTTAGAACAGAGCTTAACTAAAAAGCATTTTAAGAAATGCATGCATTGACATGGCTTTTCCATGCCTGAAGAATAATTCCAGAAAGAGTTTTCCATGACCATGGGAGATAATGCCATGGTACCGGTCTGTTGGTCACAGTAGTGCATGTAGTTATTTTTATGCATGATGAGGTGGAGGTCACACTGGTCACGTGACCTCTGCGGCTCCCGCGTGCCAACTCAAGTGTTTGGATTTTAAACTAGTACACTGAAGTGAAATTTACTGTACATAAACCCTCATACCGCTCTGCTTCACAACAAAACTAAACTATGATGACACACATTATAAAATAATAACACAAAACAAAGCTTGAGTTAGTGAAGACTAATAATGTTGGGCACTAAACAACTTTTAAATCGTCTAAACTCTAAAATATACATTTAAAAAAAAAACTTTCTTAATCAATGTGTTGCTTGTGCATTCATTTATAGGCAAACACAACGCTCCTGTTATAAAGATGCGTCGCTCGCTTTCAGCGTAGACAGGGTGTGAAAGCAAGAAAGAAAGCAAGAAAGTTCACAAACACACGTCTGTTGTACTAAATATAATGTGTTCTGGATAAATAACGTGAAATATAAATATTTAATAGTAAAGCATGGCTCTTACAGCACACATAACGCGTACGCGCCGTTCACGCTCTCGCTGTCCCGCACCAGGAAACTCCCGTCCCGCCCGGCTCGAGCAAGCAGCTCCTCCGCCGCCGCGCGACTCAGATCCCGGTGATACCAGAGCGGCGGAGCGGGACACACTCCGGCCATAGCGGAATCCAATATTCCTCCAAAACACAGTCCGGATCCACTGCAAACGCGGCGCAGAAGCCGCGGGCCGCGCGTCAGCCGCACGCACCGCTCGAGCGTTTAAAGTTTTCAGAGTTTCTCCTGCTTTCCTGTTAGTTCCTGAAAAACCTCCATGAGAGAGAAAACACAACAGCAGCTCACATCCAACAGCAGGGGCGCACAGAGACACGGCGCGCGCGCGCGCACACACACGCTACTGAGTGTATCTGACACACTGGGGCTAGTTGTCACATACTTTACTCAGTGAATATTTCTTAGGGAGGGTTTGTTTTTCAAACCCAATTTCTGAACACACACTGACAGTTTAAAAAAAAATAGTTAATCCTGTTGTCATGTGTGAGAACTATTAATGTTAGTTTGTGGTTTTATTTTTCATATTGTGGGTTTTATAGGCCAATTGAATTTAATTAGGCTCAATTTGACACGCTCCATAAAGACTGTTTATCAGTGTGGTTCTTCACTCAACAGGAACAATGTAATATTGTATTTTAGTCTGGATGACAGAATTGAGAAAACAAGCACTCTTTAAAATAGCTGACAGAATAACAAGGTGACACTGCCTCTCAAACACACATCACACTTCAGACACACTAACACTATCTGTCAGCTTGTGTTGAGTTGCTTTCACACACATAAACAACACATATCAACGGCAATATTGAGTAAACAAAATAAATAATACATTTGTGGATTTTCTGTCAGATATGTCTATAAGAGTAAAATGACACAAAAGGTCATAGCTGGTTCTTCTCATTGTAGTTCAGTGTTTTTCTGTCTAAAGTTGTTTGAACTGAGCTGGTGTCCTCCATGAGAAGTGTTGAATGAGTAATAATCACTGCGGTTTGACAAACTCTGGACTCTGGGTTAGTGAGTGACGCTTCAAACATCCTGCGGGTTTCATAGCGCCGCCTGTCGGTTCACTGTTACCAGTGTCTGACTGCAGAGGGCGCTGATGGACCACAACCTATCTATCTATCTATCTATCTATCTATCTATCTATCTATCTATATGTCTGACTATCTATTTATACATCTATCTATCTATCTATACATCTATCTATATGTCTATCTATCTATACGTCTATCTATCTATCTATCTATCTATACGTTTGACTATCTATCTATCCATCTGACTATCTATCTATACATCTATCTATCTATACATCTGACTATCTATCTATCTATACGTCTATATATCTATCTATACATCTATCTATCTATACGTCTATATATCTATCTATACATCTATCTATCTATATGTCTATCTGACTGACTATCTATCTAAACATCTATCTATACGTCTATCTGACTATCTATCTATACATCTATCTATACGTCTATCTATCTGACTATCCATCTATCTATACGTTTGACTATCTATCTATCCATCTGACTATCTATCTATACGTCTTACTATCTATCTATCTATACATCTATCTATCTATCCATCTGACTATCTATCTATACGTCTTACTATCTATCTATCTATACATCTATCTATCTATCCATCTGACTATCTATCTATACGTCTTACTATCTATCTATACATCTATATATCTATCTATACATCTATCTATACGTCTATATATCTATCTATACATCTATCTATCTATATGTCTATCTGACTGACTATCTATCTATACTTCTATCTATACGTCTATCTGACCATCTATCTATACATCTATCTATATGTCTATCTATCTGACTGACTATCCATCTACCTATCCATCTGACTATCTATCTATACGTCTTACTATCTATCTATACATCTATACGTCTTACTATCTAGCTATACATCTATCTATCTATACGTCTTACTATCCAGCTATACATCTATCTATCTGTATATCTATCTATACGTCTTTCTATCTATACGTCTGACTATCTATCTACCTATATATCTATACATCTGACTATCTATCTACCTATATATCTATACATCTGACTATCTATCTATCTATCTATCTATCTATCTATCTATCTATCTACCTACCTATATATCTATACGTCTGACTATCTATCTACCTATATATCTATACGTCTGACTATCTATCTACCTATCTATCTATCTATCTATCTATCTATCTATCTATCTACCTATCTATATGTCTGACTATCTGTCTGTCTATCTATCATATTACCTTTTAAATAAAGTCACATGGATTACCAAATGAAATAGGCTTAAACAAATATCATGTGATCTTTAATTCTGCATTGACTTACATGCACAGAAAATCAACACACCTCCATTATTAATGTGTCTCCTGCAGGCTCTTTAGTCTTTAAACATTTATTCACAAATAACAGTGAGATTGTGATGCTCATGTAATGCATTTTGGGTGATTTTGACATCAGAGAGAAATAATTCCGTCGAGGGTCTCAGACGGTTGTGTTTTCAGTATTCTAGTAGTTGATGTCAGTGCAGCAGCATCATGAGAAGAGCAAACACATGCAGGCCTGTTGCTATGGTGACCGTCTCCGCATCACCGTTCAGATAGTACTCAGCCACTTTCTTGTTAGGGTTCGCACCCTCGAACCACATCTGCATGCAGCGGCCGCTGTCTTTGGTGAGGGTTGTGTACTTGTAGGAGTTTGACCAGATCTTCTCACACATATCCTGAGCGCTGGGGAAAATCTCAGTCCAGCGGCTGCAGTGAGAGCCCTTCGGACAGTGATTCATGCCTGTAGGGTTGGGAGAAAGAGAGTCATTGTCATATTACTGTTTTTGGGCTCTACTAGATTGAATGTTGATTATTTTCCTCATATTCTCCATTGTTCAGCTCCTCTCTTCCCAGTCTGTCAGTAACGCTCTGTTTAGTTCCTGTCTCTATGAAGCCCCTCCTTCTGAAAGCACAATGTGCTCTGATTGGTCGGCTGGAGCAGTGTGTTGTGATTGGTGTTTGGGAAATGTCCCGCCCCTTACCATAACCTCCAGTTTCAACACACTACTAACTAACTCAACCAGCCCCCGCCCCTTTATTCTGCATATGAATTATTTAAATGAGGAATATTGTGAAGAAAACTCAAGATGGAGGCGTTTCAGGGAGTTCAGAAACACTGACACTGATATAGAGAAGAACTCCCGCTGGAGGGACTTTTTCATGCTCAAACAGCAACATTACACACTAAAGAAAAGCAGAATAGGTCCTCTTTAAGACAGAGGAGTTTATCTTTGTGAGAAATGCATGATTTCTGACCTGTGCTCCAGTCCCAGCCCTTGTGCCAGTTCTCTTTGCATGTGTAATCGCTCTTACAGTCCTCGTACCAGCTCTCACAATCCTCCCGACACAACGGCACGTCCAGGATTCGCTCCTTACGCCACGAGTCATTCGTCTTCACACACACACACACACACACACACACACACAGACAAACATAAACACGAGTCTCAAATTTGATACAAAACATAAATCACATATGCAAGCTTTTTTCCTATTATATTTTGTTTAAAGGTTCGATAAACTGTTCCATTTCAACATTGATTTTTCTGACTATTATTTCAGACTTTACTGACATAAAAACAAATATCTTTAATCCACAAATCAAACAAGGGTAAAACAGTGTGGTTTAGACGAATAACGCCGCTGTACCGGCTGAATCCAGGGCCCGAGGTGCGGTGAACACTCGTAGAAACACGTGTCCTGAATGAAATGCTTCTTGCATTTCTCGCTCATGGTGCCGCAGTGATTCCAGTTAAAGTTGTAGAGGTACGAATTATCCTGATGAGCTTCTTCTGTGGTGTTTGCTGTGCAGCAGGCGCTTTCCTTCCATGGAGAACACTGAGAGACAGAGGGAGAAATTACACTAAACACTCAGGAAACATTAAATATTAAACATATACAGCAAGAACCTTTTGTGCAATGGAAAGGTTTCATGGAGGTTAAAGGTTCTTCACTGATGCCGATAAACAATCTTTATTTTTAAGAGTGCAGAGAGACAGAGTTTTCCTGTATTAGAGTCTCATGCCTGCTTATACAGCTGTCCCTCCGGTCTGGGCTCTGATATCTGGTGTTTTCCATCCATACACATGTTGAGTTTGTCTACAGAAGAAACGCAAGACGGCAGAGATATCAGCAACACCGGGACGAGCAACAGCCTGAGAGAGAGAGAGAGAGAGAGACACAAATCAATGAAGATTATTTCAAGGTGAAAGAACAGATATTCTTTTCTCACGTCCTTCTGAACTTTACTAGTAAAACAGTTACAATATACTCTATAATACTGGGGTTTTCAAACTGGGAGTCTAGAGGAAAACTGTAGTAAAAAAGGGAAGAAAATAAAATAAATAATAAACAATAAGTCTAAATATATAAGTAAATAAATAGATTCAAATTAACAAATAAAACATTTAATTAAAATATTTTATATATTAAAAATAACTAGTTATTTATTGATATTAATAAATTAAATTAGATTAATATATATTAATTAATAAAACATTAATATAAAACAGTTATTTATATATTAAATTGATGAAATTAGATTAAAATAAATATTAATTAAAATAAAAAGTTATTAATCTATTAAACATTAATAAATAAAATTTTAAATAAATATATATTTAATTATATATAAATAAAACAAATACATATTTAACAGTACACTACTATAGTGAGTAGAAAATATATAATAATGTAAATTAAAACTAGTTTTTTGATTTATATTATTAATTTTTCAGTGTATAAATTGCATGATTATAAGATAGATGCCAAACCATCAACTAAAGCGGCTACTTAAATATACTGAAGTCCAGTTTTTTTACTTAAAATACATTTTTAAAAATGCAAAACAAAAGAAAAATTTATTTTCTATGTGACTATTCCTAACCCTAATCAAATGTCATTAAAGCAAAAAGGAGACACACCAAATACTGAGACCTTCTCAAACTCAACTTCATTAACTTGAATCCATTTTCATCTTCTTCATGCATTATTTCAGAGAACATGCAAAAAAGAAGCACTGTCACTCTCAGATTTTTGGACGCTGCTTTATATAAGTGAAAAATGAGATAAAGTAGATTTTGCTTTCATTGAAACATACCTTGAAAATAAAATGTCCATTTTCTATTTAGTTAAAGGTCCTCTTGTTCTCCAGGTTCTTCTGGAAAGCTTTTCCTCCCTTCAGCCGAAGTCTCTGAACTGTGTCAGTCTTTCTGGTTCAGTTCGATCAAAGTCTAGATAAATACTCCTTAAGAACCATGAATACAGTAATGAGACCCTCCTATCTCTCAAACCATGAGCAGTTTCAGCTGTGCGGTCACTGCGACCTGCCCTTATGGACTCCGGTTCCGTAACAATAAACATCTGTAATATTCAGAGTCATTACTATCTGAATACAAAGTGATTGTGTGCAGTTAAACTGTGTGCTCGAGGTTTATTGATGCTCGAGGAACTCTCGTGATCTCTCACACTTTGTCAGCGACATTTATACGATTGTAACTCGTAAAATCTTTTATAAGGTCGTTTCAGAGTTTTAAAAGTGAGCGCGTGAACGGCGGAACTAAAAATCGCTCGATGTCGTTTCTGAGGGGAGGAACATTCGGTGCAGCACCAGAGACCGCCGTGTGTTTACATTTGAACTTTCTGCAGACCTGCAGGTAAATCAAATATTAAAGACTCTAATTAAAATTAACCAGCCACGCTTTTTAGACAAGTGACCGGACACTGCAGTACGGAATACTGTGTCGTTTTTGTTTGGGTTATTATTTATGTTTTTATGAAGAATAAACAAGCAACCATACAGAAAGTACAGGTACTGTGGTGGTAATACTATCATGAGATAGGCTATACCATAATACTGACATTCATATCAAAAGGTACTTACACAGTACCATAGTACTACCTTGGTGCATGTCCAGAAATACGGTAGTGCTATAGTACATGTTAAGTAAAGCGTTTTTATGATATACCATGATATTCTTAGAAGTTTCTTTTGGGTACGATGTAAATGCTTGGCATTTCTAAAGAACACCATGGTATTACCATGTTTTTCACATAATATCACATGTGAAAAACATGGTAATACCATGGTATTAGTAATTCTGCTGTGAAAACTGTCACGTGCTGCATGAGTCATGAGTGATTCTATAAATGGAGATATATTTTTGCATTTCAAAAAGTTAAGAAAAAAAAAAAACTGTTCACTAACAGAAATTCTTCCCAGTATCTTAATGAAAATATATACAATTATAATAATTCAGTGCTTGTCAAACACAAGTTTACTTACTTTTTTCTTTTTATTGTTTTTCTTTCAATTTAATGTTGTAGAATTAGGAAAATGACTATTTAGGACTTTTATAAATAAAATAAGTTAAATATTACCAAAAGAAAAGTAAAAAAATATTTTGATTACACAATGATACATGATGGAAAAATACACTGACTAATTCAAACAACAAGAAATCATGATTTTCAGCTATATAAGACAGAAATTATTATATTGTTATGGCTTGTAACATCTTGTGATCCAAGAAAATGACTAACAAATTATTAAAATAATTAAAAATATAACAATTTGAAAAATTGTCATTTTAGATTGCTTTGAGTACAATGTAAATGCATGACATCACTAAAAAAAACACCATGTTTTTTTCACATATACTATGGTAATACCAAATGTGAAAAACATGGTAATACAATGTTTTTTAGTGATGCCATGCATTTACGTAGTATTCAGATATATTTTGGTATGTGGTTAAAACATGGTATTATGGTTCATGTGTGTGTGTGTGTCCAGAGATGTCCACCCTCTTCCCATCTCTGTTCCCGCGTGTGACCGAGTCTCTGTGGTTTAATCTGGACCGTCCGTGCGTGGATGAAGCCGAGCTGCACCAACAGGAGCAGCAGCACCAGACGTGGGTCAGTGTGTGTGTTTGAGTGTCTGTGTGTGTGAACTACTGTACGTGTGTGTGCTGATGATGCTTCATGTCTTCAGTTGCAGAACATCGCAGAGAAAGACAACAATCTGATGCCCATCGGGCGGCCCATCTTTGAGGTGAGCGTGAGAACGGCGTGATGTTCAGATCCGATTCCTGTGCAGCAGATGAAAATGTCTAACATGTGCTTTACCTTCCTGCAAGACCTTCGACGAGGAAGAGGAGGAGGATGACGAAGATGAGGAGGACAGCGAGGAAGACTCAGAGGACGATGAAGACATGCAGGACATGGACGACATGAACATCTACAATGAGTTTCCTGATGATGGAGAAATTAATGAGGTCAAGACACACACACACACACACACACACACAAACGAGTTTCTTCTAAGAGCAAACAACGAGTGAATATGAAATCAAATATTGATTCATGTGTATATAATGATTAATGCTGGTTCATGTAATAAGGGTTACAGAAATAATGTCGAATAATGATAGATTTGAAAATATTTTAAAACACCTAATACATAATGCCATTATTATGGTACATATCACTGTTTTTCATGTTAAATGTATTAAATATGTAAAGGGATATTTTTAAGGCGAGACTCTACAGGCAAAACCAGTGTTTTTTCAAGCACTGATCAGTCTTGAGGTCTATTTTGCTTCTATAACATGTGACTAGTGGAAGGAAAACACCAAAATACACCTTTAAGTGTTTATTTTACTGCATCTGTAGATTTCAATCTCAATACATATCTTTACAAATGAGTTTTTTCCTCCACTTCAGCAGCACTTACATACACCAAAACTTAGAGTTTTATTCACATCTATATTCTGAAGATTTTTACTGTGAGGTTTGTCCATAACATCATTTGCCTGATTTTTATAACATTTTATTCCTAAAAACATGTTAAAAATGTAAATGTAAATGACGGTATTTTCTGATTTATGGAGTGATAAAAAAGAGAACCAAAATCCCCTCTATAAAAATCTTTAAATCTAACATGAAAACAAAATCAAACAAGAATTTTGAATCTGGCTTTATCCAATGTTCAGATTTATATTCTGGAAATGTATGCACACATGCATTTGTAATTAGACAATACCTCATTTACAAATTTAAACATTTCAGAAAACTTGTGATATAAAACAGTTATGTTAATGTACTGTGTTTAGTCAACTGGGGAAGTATGGTGAGATATATTAGTTAAAATGTACCCTATTCAGCTGTAGTGTCTTGCCTTAAATCTGCTGTTGACGTGGCAAACACTGATTCTCATAAAGTTCAGTTTTAAAAAGATCCAAGTTTTGATTTTAGGTAAATGACGTGAGTGTCACTCACTGACAGGTCGACATGGAAGGAGCCGATCAAGACCAGGACCAGTGGATGATCTAGACCAGATCTGTCAACCAGACACGTGTTTGTGATGGGAAGAAGCATCCATATGCAGCTGAATTACTCAACTGACTGTTATTTTTATGTCTCACACACACAAGAGTTTCAGCTCAAGTGTTCAGTGTTACTAAAGAACTGCTCTCTGTATTTCTCATAAACGCAGCACTTGTTGCAACATAAACTTTTTTAACAGACTTGTAGAAAGTGTTCAGTAACTCTTTGGCTAATCTATAGAGCCACTAAAGTTACTGAGTTACTCGCCATTTCTGCATGTCATCCAAATGTGTCAGGTGTCAGACGTGTCACGCGTCATGTCTAATTTAGAACTCAGAACGGGTAAATCACCGCTGCTGTTTGTATCATAATATTTCTTTGTGGTTGTAAATAAATTTGTAGTCAATTACTCATCTTGTACAAATGGTCGATTTGTTAACTTTCCATCCCATTTTAATAGAATCATCTGTTTAGTTTAGCATATTTAAATCATTCAAGAAGATGTGAAGGGTCAAATTGTGTCATCATTTATTCACCCTCATGTTGCTCTAAACCTGTGCGATCACAGCTCTCAAATCTCATTAGCATTTGTGTAATGTAAAAATGATGCACAAACACACATCACACACGCAGAGGTTTATGATACCGTTGCCTTTCAATTTCATGATATGGAAGTATTAGCCATACACGTTTAGAAAGACAGAGAATCTCATTAATATTTCTTTTATAATGTGCTTATCACAAGGTGTCAATAGAGGGCGCTTTGAAGTCATTAACATTATATTTAATTAGATCCAATTAGGACATTTTGATTAGAAAATAGAATTTCCATTTCATTTCAACCGCATTGCGATATGGTTTAGTGCGCTTATTAAATCACAAAGGCTTAAATAAATATATGTGCTGCATGATTCAGAGTAAACTGTTTTATAAGTGAGTTTTCCACCAAAATAAAGTTTGAAAATGAAATTAAGAATAAACTTCAAATGATTTTAGTACTGTAATTTTACAGTTGTACTGTAAATAAAATAATGCTTAGTATTATTTTCTTAAATACTTGTATTTTATTTTACAGTGAAATATTGCAGCAGTAATATTCCTTATTTTAACATTTAATATTTTTATTTAATAATAATTTATAATTAATCATTATTATATAGTGATAATGTATTTTATAATAATGTTAAAAATAATTATAATTATATTGTTTTCTATTTTACATTGAAATATTGCAACAGTAATATTGTTTAATATTCCATATTTTTATTTAATAATAATAATAATAATATTTATTTAAATATATAATGATATATAATGTATTTTATAATAATATAATGATAATAACAATAAAATAATATTCTAATATTTATTATAATATTTTTTATAGTCATTGATATATAATTAAACTAAATGGTTAATGATACATAAATGATAAAATTGAGTAATTAAAGTCACAATTAAACAAGTAGTGACAGATAATTTCTTCCGTATTGTGACATATTTCAGAGTGTAACAGGTTATGGAGAAAGAATAAATGTAGTGCGGGACTTGATTATATGCATCAGTTGTTGATTGGATGTTGAGATGTGGGCGTGGCTCTGAGAAGAGCTTGCAGGGGCGGAGTTTAAGCACACTAAATGATTGGGGAATCCTGCATATGTCACCAAAGAGAAGACTGATACCTCACTGGAAGATCCAGTTATGACAGTCTGATTAAACATTACAAGGTAAAAAAAAAAAAAAAAAAAAAAAAAAAACGTGCATGAATGAATTGTTCACAATAAGATGCGTTTAGAAAACAGAGTGAATTTCATTCCATGCTGACTTTAATTGCTTTCTGATACCGCAGAGCCTCAAACACGACGAGTCCTGTCGCTCATCACCTGACGATTCATGTTAGTGAATGAATGAAACCTTTGACTGTAAGGGTTCATAATCTCACAAACGTTCCGTGGGGTGAGAAACACAAGAATAGTTTACTTTATCCCGAGGAAGGTCAGTTCAGCCATGCCGTCACGAATGCCACGGATGTATTCCAGCGTGGCACGGTGAACTCTGACCTCGTACAGGCCGGAGCGCCGGGCGTGCCGCAGGAAGTTAGGCGCTCCGGGGAAGATGACGTTGTCAGCTAGAATGATGGATCCTTCTCCCAGAAGGCCGCTGCCCTCCAGCTGCTGCAGGTCCGGCAGGTAACAGCGCTTCCAGTGATCCATGAACACAAAGTCCAGGTGCTCCACGCCGAAGTCCTCACGCAAGCGCGGGATCACTTCATCCGACGGACGCACGATCAGCTCCACCTGAGATTAATACATACATTAATATGTTTTGAATAAGTGACATCTAATGGTGAAAATTACATATTGTGCCTTAAAGAAAGAAAAATTAATGCAGACAAACTCACCATGTCTTCATCAAAACCCGCCAGTCGGATGATTTTCTCAGCCACCCCAGCGTTTCGCTCGTCCATCTCAACGGAGTAGATCCGGGCGCCGATGGGCAGCGAGCGGGCGATGCGAACGGTGCTGTAGCCACAGTGAGTGCCCAGTTCCAGCACAGTGATCGGACAGTGTTCCAGCAGCAGCCGGTCCAGAATCTTACCTGCACAAACAGCCAATCAGAACACAGGAGCTTGACAGCCAATCAGAATACATCTGATGTTTACCATCAAAAATGGACCCCATTTACTTCCTTAACACAAAGATCTCATCATATCGTTTGGACATGATGTAATACTAATAATCACAATGTGACCTCGTCGTGTTTATACACAAACAACTTTTTGCCACATCTGCCAATGGCCAGTGACTTAAAGGTGCAGTATGTAGGATTTCTGTCCGCTCGAGGTCGCTAGAGGCCTATTCAAAACAAAGGCGTAGCTTGATGACGCCAAGTTTGAGCGCGGAATCTTGGGACATGTGGTCTTCACCTCAACGGACGGTGCAAAAGAATAGGGATAGGACTCGGGAAGAAATCATGTTCATGGATGCGATTATTAACGTTACTATAGTATGAAACAGAGCAGGACCGAGTGTTGTGGGAGCTGAACGAGGCCGCTGGAGCGACTGCACAACACACGCCTCACGAGCAGCAGAACTTTTATTATGACACAGTCACCGGCACCGCTTCCGCTTTTCTGGTCATGAGTATGAGGTAACACAGCTCTGTTTATCATATTAGATACATTTGAGTGTGTTGAAAATGATATTATAACGTTACTCTGTGCGTTCACTCGGCGGCTGCTGTGAGACACTGTTGCACACTGCAGTAAGATAGATCGATTTTAGATTATCATATTAAATGCTGGATGGCTTGTGTTGATAAATGGCATGCAATTCATTTTAAAATGTATTGTATGATGGAGAAAATTCTGTATTACTGTTACTAAAAATAAAGCTGCATCCGATTATGCTATGTTAGCTACTTGACAAAATAGTGTTTTTCTCTGAGGCATGGTAAAGCATGGTACTCGCAAAAAATCAAGAAAATTAGATTTAAACAATAAGACTAAACGTGTTGAGCTATATAACAATAATTAGTTTTCTGTCTATAAATATATCAAAACAGTTGTTCCCTTGTCTATTAAAACGTGTAATATATTAAAGTGTCTTTGGTGTTTCCATGGTTTCTACAAAATAAAAACGGAAACCGAAGGTAACGCGGGTATGACGCAATTGACAGGCGGCGACTCACACGTCCCGGAGCCTTGGTTAAAATCGCAATTTTCTAACAATTTATAAATAGTTGGAAACATTTGGGATATTGTAAGTACTCAAGTGAACAAAATATATAACACTGACCTAGTGGTTTTTGGATATTTTACTGCAAAAATCCTACATATTGCACCTTTAAGAAAATGTACCGGACCATCAATATATATATATATATATTTTTTTTTTTACCAGCCATGAAACATAGATTAATCCTTATTAAAGTTACAAAAGTTATTCAGTCTAGAGCAGTGAGTGATTTTTCTTTGTCTTTTGATTATCATCAGGAATATTGGGCTGCTGTCACTTTAAGAGCTGCACGGATCCAATTTACTGTTACACATGCGTTTTCTTTCTCAACTGTTTACATTCACTTGGACATAACTATGGCTGCGTTTAAGTCCAATTTTTTAAGCCGGTCCCTCACTAACTTCCCTCTGTCTCATTCACTGGGATGTACGTTATTGCTTACGTTGCATGAGCGCCCACTGTTGGTGGAACCCTTGCAATGTGTTTGTACGTACCTTTCTTGGGCCCGATGTTGCTGATGAACTCCACTTTGCTGCACCACTGGTCAAAGGTGTCCAGGATGCTCTGGGAGTCTCCGGGCGTGGCGTGGGTCAGTATGTACTGATAGGCCCGTTCCTCTCGGCTGAGGCCTGTTAAGCAGTCACGTACCCAGCGGATCAGTACGGCTCGATACAGCAGCACGAAGAAGTAACGATAACGAATGATCAGCGTGAGTAACAGAGGAAGTAAAGCCAAAGCGATCGCAGGAGAAACCATCTTCACTTCTGACCTGCAAATATAATGTTTAACATCACTTAAACATATTAGAAGATCAGAGACACTTGAAACCGTAAGAAACCACCCAGAACACCCTAGCATCCGCATAGCAACACACAAACATTCAGAACACCCTAACAGCTGCATAGCAACACACTAAAACACCCAGAACAGCCTAACAACCACATAGAAACACACTGAAACACTCAGAACACCCTAACAACTGCACAGCAACACACTAAAACACCCAATACACTCTAAGAACCGCATAGCAGTACACTAAAACACCCAGAACACCCTAACAACCGTATAAAAACACACTCAGAACACTAACAACCGCATAGTAACACACTAAAACACTCAGAACACCCTAACAACCACATAGCAACACAATAAAACACTCAGAACACCATAGCAAACGCATTTCAATGCTAAAAACATGCAGAACACCCTAGTAACCACATAGCAACACACTAAAACACTCAGAACACCCTAACAACTGCACAGCAACACACTAAAACACCCAATACACTCTAAGAACCGCATAGCAGTACACTAAAACACCCAGAACACCCTAACAACCGTATAAAAACACACTCAGAACACTAACAACCGCATAGTAACACACTAAAACACTCAGAACACCCTAACAACCACATAGCAACACAATAAAACACTCAGAACACCATAGCAAACGCATTTCAATGCTAAAAACATGCAGAACACCCTAGCAACCACATAGCAACACACTAAAACACTCAGAACACCCTAACAACCACATAGCAACATACTAAGACACCCAGAACACCCTAACAACCGCATAGTAACAGACTAAAACACTCAGAACACCCTAACAACCGCATAGCAACACACTAAGACACCCAGAACACCCTAACAACCGCATAGCAACATACTAAAACACCCAGAACACCCTAACAACCGCATAGCAACACACTAAAACACCCAGAACACCCTAACAACCGCATAGCAACACACTAAAACACCCAGAACACCCTAACAACCGCATAGCAACACAATAAAACACCCAATTCACTCTAAGAACCGCATAGTAACACACTAAAACACTCAGAACACCCTAACAACTGTATTACAACACAATAAAACACTCAGAACATCCTAACAACCGCATAGTAACACACAGAACACCCAGAACACCCTAACAACTGCATAGCAACACGCTAAAACACCCAGAACACCCTAACAACCGCATAGTAACACACTAAAACACCCAGAACACCCTAACAACTGCATAGCAACACGCTAAACCACCCAGAACACCCTAACAACCGCATAGTAACACATTAAAACACTCAGAACACCCTAACAACTGTATTACAACACAATAAAACACTCAGAACACCCTAACAACCGCATAGTAACATGCTAAAACACTCAGAACATCCTAACAACCACATCACAACACAAACACACTCAGAACACCCTAGCAACTGCATAGCAACACAGTAAAAGTCAGAACACCCTAGAAACTGCATAGCAACACACTAAACCACTCAGGACACCCTAACAACTGCATATCAACACACTAAACCACTCAGAACACCCTAACAACCACATAGTAACACACAGAACACCCTAACAACTGCATAGCAACACACTAAAACACCCAGAACACCCTAACAACCACATAGTAACACACAGAACACCCTAACAACTGCATAGCAACACACTAAAACACCCAGAACACTCTAACAATCGCATAGCAACACACTAAAACAATCAGAGCAGCATAGCAAATGCATAGGAATGCAAAAAACATGTAGAACACCCTAGCAGTTGGATAGCAACACACAAACACTCAGAACACCCTAGCAACCACATAACACAGTAAAACACATAGAACACCATAGCAAAGGCATAACAACTCGCTAAAAACATGCAGAACCAACTGCATAGCAACACACAAACACTGAGAACACCCTAGCAACCGCATAACAATACACTAAAACTTAGTGAATGTCATAGCAACACACTAAAAACCATGCAGAAGACCCTAGCAGCCAAACAGAAAGACTAGAAACACCAGAACACCGTAGCAACCACACAGCAACATGCTAAAACATTCAGAACACCTAAACAACTGCATAGCAACAAGCTAAAAAACACCTTAGGAATCACATAGCAACACACTGAAAACACCCAGAACACCCTAGAAACCACATTAAAAAAATCATAACACTTTAGCAACAGCAGCAACACACTAAAAACATGCAGAACAGGTTAGCAACCATATAGCATCAAATAAAAAAAACACCCAGAAAACCATAGAAAATGCATGGCAACACACTAACAACACTCAGAACAACCACAGGTTTGAGCACATCACTATCAGCACTACTAGGCTACAGTGAGAACTGACTTAACAAACGCTACTAATTAGATTTCCATCTACTCTACAAAGCAAACACTTCACATCCAGCCTATGAAAACACTACATTAATAATTCAGATGCCTTTGTTTCAACGTGACAGAACATGTTGAGTTTCCAGAGGCGTCTGTAAGTAACTGAAGACCCGAGCTGATCCCAGATCAGTTTCATTCAGACGAACACAAACACTCATTCACCAACACACAAAATAAAACATCATATCTGATGATAACTTTACCAGATCCAGGACTCTCTCGACCCGCAAAACACACTCTGAAGACAGAAGAGAGACAGAAAGAAAAGACACTCATGTGAGTACAACAGGTGTGCGGCAGCCAATCAGATTCCTCCATCTGAATAATGGATGGAGAGCCTGTGGCCTCCTCTTACACCGGCGTCTCACCTGGAGCATCACGTGACCGTCTGACATCACAGCAGAAATGATGCTCAGGACATTTACACATTTCTGAAGGAAAAGTGAGCCTAATGTATGGAGCAGAATGAAAACACCAAAACGTACAACAAAAGGTTCAATATTCTTTAATCGCAAATACATTAAGTTTAGTAATGTTAGTACAAAGTCAGTATAAAAGCATTAAAATTAGTGCTGTCAAATCGATTAATCAATTAATCAAGATTAATCGCATCTAACATAAAAGTTTGCAAATATATGTTTATGTATATACATTTACAAACTTTTACAATTGATTAATCGCGATATATAATATTGATTAATCACGAATATATCGTGTATGTTTACAAACTTTTATGTTAGATGCGATTAGTAGCTATTAATCGATTAATCGCAATTAATCACATCTAACATTAATGTAAATATATATATACACACACTATATATTTACAAACTTTTATGTTAATCGATTTGACAGCACTAATAAAAAAATTTAATGGAAAAAAGTAAAATTATAAAAACCAGTAAAAATTTAAAACTGAAACAGCTCATTTTGAAGATGCAGTTTCATGCTGTTCATCACTCCAGAACTGTTTTTGCATCTTATTCGCTCATTAATGTCTGTCCAGGGGTCATGACCTCAGCAGTCTTGTCTCAGTAGCATCCTGATGAACTTCTTCAGCTCTTTCTCTTCACGGGACCATTTGAGGAGTCTTCTGAGGACCATCCGGCCGCTGTGCATGTGAGCCAGTGCGATGTAGGAGCCCGTGAGCGGGCCGTCCAGTGCCGGACAGGAGCAGCCGCGGCCCCGTGACAGCCACAGGGCGCTCTGTTCCGCCGCCGCCTGCTCCTCCTGCGGGCCGCTCTGCCAGCGAAGAACACGGCTGCGACCCTGAGGAACCACACGCACGTCTGTCCCGTCCAGAGACGTGGAGCCGACCCGCAGTCTGAACGCTGGAGAGGAAATGAACAGGAATTAAAGTCTGATAACAGGGACGTTTGGATGTGGAATATGGTCCTATTAGTTACCTTCTGGAACAAGAACAAATGTAGGGCGGGGCTTGATTTTGTCTGTGGGGAATTGATTGGATGGTTGTGGTTTGCTATTGGTAGATCAGATAAAACCCTCCAGACGTCTACAGTTACTCACCGAACGGACTCTTGCAGAAGTTCTGCTGGATCTCTCGCTCTCCTTCTGAGTCTGAACCGCAAACCTCACAGATCACAGAACCTGGAGGAAAGAGAGAAGAGACACAGATCACCAAGAGCTTCTGTCCAGCTAACAGGAAACGTTCTCAGTGTTCTGGCAAGGTTCTCTCAAAGTTATAAACAACAGAACGTTCATTCAGTGTTCTCTGGTCTTTAATAATGTTCTCAAAACGTTACCGCAAAAACGAAGAAACAAAAAAGTAACTTTCTGTTTATGAAATATTTTAGTTTTTAGTGTCTGACATTCTTTAAATGTTACCATTTGTTTAAGAACGTTCAGAAAACATAAAAAGTAACGTTCCAATAATGTTTTCAAGAATGATAAAATGGAATGTTCCCTTAAAACATTTAAAAAAATGTTTTCATAATATCAGCAAAACGTTCTTAGAATATCTTTTTGTCATCTGGGTGATTCAGCTGGAGTTTGAT
This sequence comes from Ctenopharyngodon idella, assembly GCF_019924925.1. Lineage (NCBI taxonomy): Eukaryota > Metazoa > Chordata > Actinopteri > Cypriniformes > Xenocyprididae > Ctenopharyngodon > Ctenopharyngodon idella. The sequence continues at coordinate 35,415,463 of NC_067234.1, forward strand.
GCTCGTTTTGTAAGTGTAATAACAATGTGAACTGTTCAAACCTTTGGGCGCGTCGGTGCCTTTAGCCCGGTTCGGGTCTTTTCCTCCGGGGATGCAGAGTTCCGATCCATCTGGAAACCGGCTGCAGTTGAACATCTCTGGCCACGGAAACCCGAACGCGCTCATGACGGGCAGACACGCGTCCCGCACCGCCTCACAAAGACTCCGGCACGGGCGCACCGGAACCGTGACCTCCGGTAAACACACGGGCGCGAAGAGCGAGCAGAGGAAGCGCCGCGTGTCCGCGTGACAGTGTTTGCCGAGCAGCGGCATCCAGGCTGCGGACTGCTGCTGCGCTTCCCTCGCGCTGTCGTGACCCAGCAGGTTCGGCAGCCGCATCTCTTCGTAGCCGATACCGGAACACAAACCCATCGTGTTCGGAACCGGTTTACACACCGAGCGCGCTGTGCCGAACTCCGCCGACGTGACGAAGTCAGACACGGGGTTTGTTGTCAGACCTTCATCATCATGATCATCGTCTTCATCAGCAGCTCTGGACGGACAGAAAACCAGCAGCACAATCACACACAGAGAATGAAGATTAAACATCATAGAGACGCGCGTTCAAACTCACGTGTGTGTGTGTGTGTGTGTGTGTGTGTGTGTGGCGTCTCTACATCCTGTGAATCAAACGCATTTGGTTCTTAATTACCGGCAGTAAAACACTTCAGAGGCCCGTGTGAGGTTTTGGTTTGTGACTCTACTTTAGTTACTAGGGACAATTAAAAACTTAAAACAACGTTCCTTGAACATTGGGAAAAGACTTATGCGAACTGCGAATATTTTTTCCAAATATTAGATTTCGTCAGAATAAGTTTGGATAAGATTCAAACAGAAAAAAATGACAAAAATAAATGTAGTCTTTTTCTTTCAGAACAATATTGCTGACTCATCCTGCACTCAGGGGCGTATGCAAATGTCTGTCCAATCACGTGTTCTCGACAATGCGATGCTCCTCCCACTGATACCATGCCTCTTTCGAGTCGCGACACAAACTTACGGAAGCCAGTTAAAATAAGAGCTTAATTGCGACTTTTTTCTTGTAATTCCGAGTTTATATTCTACAATTCTGAGAAAAATAGTCTTTGTGATAAAATTGCGAGTTTATATTCTGACTTTTTTCTCAGAATTGTGAGATGTAAACATGCAATTGTGAGTAATAAAGTCTGAATGGGAGATAAAAAAAATTATGAGAAAATGACAGAATTATGAGATATAAAGTAGCAATGACCTTTTTTTATTTTATTTTTATTCCGTGGGTGGAAACAAACTTCCATGGAAACTAAATAGCTATTAGCCATTTAAAAAAAAAAAACTTTTCAATATGAAATATAGTACAATAATATATTTTTTGTGAGAGAAGCAAGTATGATAATGTATTAAAAATAGTGCTGTCAAATCAATTAATCACATCTAACATAATAGTTTGTAAATATATATATATATGTGTGTGTGTGTGTGTGTGTGTGTTAATGCTGGGCAAACAATTAACTGCAATTAATTGCATCCAAAATAAAAGTTTGTTTACGTAATATATGTGTGTGTGCTGTATATACTTATTTTATATATATAAATACACATACATGCATGTATATATTTAAGAATTATTTGCATGTATATATTGTACATATATAATTTTTTTATATAAATATAACAAATTTTTCTTAAATATATACATGCATGTGTGTGTATTCATATATACAAAATAAGTATATACAGCACACACACACACATATATTACATAAACACAAACTTTTATTTTGGATGCAATTAATCGTTTGCCCAGCATTAGTGTGTATATACACATGTATACACGCACACATATTATATATATATTCTGTTTGATGTAATTAATCATAATTAATCGATTTGACAGTACTAATTAAAAATAACAAAAATCTGGAAAACAAAATGGCACCAGAAAATGATAGTTTTCCTGTGATAGTGATATTCCTCTTGCATTCACCAGCTCCATTTGTGAACCGGCTGTTCCTCACTGTGGCCACTAGATGGACACATTCAACAAATATGATGGCATAATCTCTTAAATCTAAATAAAATGATTAAGGTGGATCCTAATGAAAAAAAACAAAGCTTGAACCCCTGGAGTAGCGCATAAACAATGGCTGAATGTGCTGCGGTCAAACATGTATAGGCTATTGTGTGTATTATAACTCCTCTGTGGAAATAGTGAACGGGTTTCTGTCTATTGCCCGTCTCTCTACATAGTGTTAAGCATTTGTCTAGTAAACAGCTGTCATACTGTATGTTATGCACCGTCACGATGACCCTATATAAACCCTAGTGAACTGTTTACATGTGCAGCTGTCAACATAAACCAGATTCATTCACACCTGACTCAAGGACTGACATGTGTAAACTTGCTTCAGAACAGAGTTACACATTCAGAATTGTTTTAAATAAAGTCATCTTTAGATAAAATAAAAAAAGGTTGCAATTACTTTTTTATTCTGTGGCAGAAACAAGCTTCCATATTTTCTTCCATAATTTCTAAGTAATTATTTTTCCATGTTTTGTTTTTAGTGATCAGCTGTGCTCACCTTGAACCTCGATTGACATTTCAGGAGCAGCTCTATATTTATCACACAAACACAATCCTGAATCTGACGAGCTTGAAGCCTGTCAGCAGCCGCAGTCATAAACTCAACCTTTCTATTGACATACTTCACCTGACGCTCAAATCTCCTCTGAGAAAGAGCTGCAGTGTGAGAAAGACCTCAGTTATAAGTGATTTGTGGGTAAATCTCGTGACAAACACTACTAAATGAGTTGGTTTATATAAAGACGGATCCTGCGACATTAATACTCGAAGAAAAAGAGTGACTCTGTCGGGTTTGAATAATATAGTGGAATTGTAAAAGTCTTCTGGTGTTTCTGTCAGTCATTTTGCCCATCAACATCCACTGACCCCGGCCTGTTCTCACCCTGCAGAAGCTTCTAGGATCTTATCGTCAGCGCAGAGAGAAAGACATTGAAATCACACCTGTGTCCTCCAATCACACGCCTCACTGACAGAAAGAAGCTCTTCCACACGTTACATGCATTCTGGAGCAAAGAAACTAGATCAGCATGGTTAGGGGTTCACTGCATGTATAAGTCGAGTTTGACACAATTAACTTTTAGCTCACACACATTCATATATATGCATGCTTAAGATTTCTAATGTTTCTGAAAGAGCATCTTCTGCTCACAAGTGTGCATTTATTTGATTAAAATAAAGTAAAAAATTTAAAATAGTATTACAATTTAAAATAGCTGTTTTCTATGTGAATATATAGAATATTTATTCATGTTAGAAACATGTTAGCAACATGCCAATAAAATGCTAAAAAATGCTAGCAATGTGATAAATCATGTTAGCAACATGCTAAAACATGCTAGCAGTGTGTTAATTCATGCTAGAAACATGCAAGCAGTTTGCTAATTCATGCTAGAAACATGCTAAAACAATTTAATTTTAAAAAATTTAAATTTAAAAAACAAGGTTTGTGCTAACTGATGCTAGAAACATGCTTACAATATGGTAAAATGTTAACAATGTGATAATTCATGCAATCTGTTAACTCATGCTAATGACATGCTAAAACATGGTTTGTGTTAACTGATGCTAAACAAGCTAGCAATGTGTTAGATCATGTTAGAAATGTGTTAATTTATTCTAGAAACACGTTAAAACATGCTAGCAAAGTGTTAATTCATGCTAGAAACATGCAAGCAGTTTGCTAATCCATGATAAAAAACATGCTAAAACATGTTAGCAATGCACTAATTTGAAAATTAAAATTGAAAAACCATGGTTTGTGCTAACTGCATGTTAGCAAATGTGCTAAATCATGTTAGCAATTCATGCTAGAAACATGATAGCAATGTGGTATATTATGCTAACAATGTGTTAATTCACGCTGTGTTAACTCATGCTAACATGCTAAAACATGGTTTGTGTTAAATGATGCTAGAAACAAGCTAGCAATTTATTAAATCATGTTAGAAATGTGTTAATTCATGCTAGAAACATGCAGTTTGTTAATTCATGCTAAGAACATGCTAATTCATGCTAGCAATGCACTAATTCATGCTAGCAACATGTTAAAACGTGGTTTGTGCTAACTGATGCTAGAAACATGCTAACAATGTGTTAATACATGCTAACAAATTCATGCAACTATGTATTAATTCATGCTAGAAACATGCAAGCAGTTTGCTAATTCATGATAGAAACATCCTAAAACATGTTAGCAATGCGATAATTTGAAAATTAAAATTTAAAAACCATGGTTTGTGCTAACTGATGCTAGAAACATGTTAATAAATGTGCTAAATCATGTTAGCAATGTGGTAATTCATGCTAGAATCATGATAGCAATGTGATTTGTATTAAATGATGCTAGAAACAAGCTAGCAATGCATTAAATCATGTTAGAAATGTGTTAATTCATGCTAGAAACATGCAACAGTTTGTTAATTCATGCTAGCAGTGCACTAATTCATGCCAGCAACATGTTAAAACATGGCTTGTGCTAACTGATGCTAGAAACATGCTAGCAATGCATTAAATCATGTTAGAAATGTGTTAATTCATGTTAGAAACATGCAGTTTGCTAATTCATGCTAGCAATGCACTAATTCATGCTAACAACATGTTAAAACATGGCTTGTGCTAACTGATGTTAGAAACATGCTAACAATGTGTTAATACATGCTAGCAATGTGTTAATTTATGCAACTATTAATTCATGCTAGAAACATGCAAACAGTTTGCTAATTCATGATAGAAACATGCTAAAACATGTTAGCAATGCGTTAATTTGAAAATTAAAATAAAAAAACATGGTTTGTGCTAACTGATGCTAGAAACATACTAGCAAATGTGTTAAATCATGTTAGCAATGTGTAATTCATGCTAGAATCATGATAGCAATATGATATATAATGCTAACTATTAATTACTGTTAATTCATGCTGTAAACTCATGCTAACAACATGCTAAAACATGGTTTGTGTTAAATGATGCTAGAAACAAGCTAGCAATGTATTAAATCATGTTAGAAATGTGTTAATTCATGCTAGAAACATGCAAACAGTTTGCTAATTCATGTTTGCAACATGTTAAAACATGTTATCAATGCGCTAATTCATGCTAGCAACATGTTAAAACATGGTTTGTGTTAATTGATGCTAGGAAAAAGCTGGCGATGTGTTAAATCATGTTAGAAATGTGTTAATTGATGCTAGAACATGTTAGCAATATGTTAAAACATACTAGCAATGTGTTAATTAATGCTAACAGTGTGTTAAATCATGCTAAAACATGCTAGCGTTGTGCGGATTCGTGCCTGGAACGTGCCTAAATTTACTAACAAAGTGTTAATTCACGTTAAAAGCATGTTAGCAATGTATCTACGTATCTGTTTTCTGATAGACTGTATTGCCTTCAAAACCTTCAAACTTCAAGCTTTTAAAACTTCTTCAAACTCTCACTTTTTTTTAACCTAGGTACAGTAGTAAAATAGCTGTTTTCTATGTGAATATATTTTAAAATGTAATTTATTCAAAAGCTCAAAGCTGAATTTTCAGCATAATTACTTCAGTCTACAGTGTCACATGAATTAATACTTTTATTCACCAAAGAACACATTAAATTGATTTAAAAAAAAAAAAAAAATACACATTTACAATAGATTCTATTTCAAATAAATGCTGTTCTTCTGAACTTTCTGTTCATTAAAGAATCCTGAAAAATAAAATGCATCACGGTTTCAACTAAAATATGAAACTAAAATAAATAAGAACCATTATTGATAATTGAGCACCAATAATAACTGAGCAATAAGTTCACACTTTAGTTGAATATTATAATATTAACACTGTAACACTAATATGTGGTTTATAAGTACTAATAAACAGCCAATATCCTAATAATATGCATGCTAATAAGAAAATACTTAGTGAGATTTGGACCCTAAACTAAAGTGTTACCGTATATATCCATGTTAATACCCATAACCCCTCCCTGATGTGAAGTTTTGTTACTCTGCCAGGAAAGCGGATCTCCAGCATGTGTTTTTGTGTTGATTATTCTGGCGAATACTCGTGTAAAAAGCGCCAAGCTTTTAAATAGAGCTGGTCTCTCGAGACACCCGCAACACTGATAGCAACAGATCACAGTATTATTTATAGCCGAACACCTGCGGACACCAGAGAGCTGAATGAGACTCGAGATCAAACCACTACAACACGAGCCAAACTGTACAAAAACAAAACAGATTGTGTCTAAAGTCTGCAAATGTGATCATCTTCAATAAACCGTCCGATTCTGACCATCAGAAACATGATTATGGAAATAATAATGGATGAAGCAGTGGTCAATCTGATCCTGAATTCGAATCACTGGATTGGTTCAGGAATATCATTCACGAATCTGCCAAAAGATCACATATCAGCTGAAGAATCCCGACATTAATCACCGTGTAAAAGGGGCGTCGTTTATGAGTGATTATGTAAGGAGAGACCTGGATTATTGTCACCTTTAATGTAGAGGAATCTATTTGTGGATCCGCTCGGTTTCAGGAGGGTTGGCACCGCTGGATCTTCTAGAACTTAAGAATCGCATCCAAGCTACATGTTTTCAGACACGTTTCCCGACCACTCCCCCCGTCTGTCATTGGTTAATCAAACAGAGAGTCCCGCCTTCAAACTCACATGATTGGTTGAGTCGGAAGTTCCTCAAACTAATGTTCTGAAAGTGTCACAGTTTATTATTATACTAATATGCTAGTGCTGTCGAATTAATCGCGATTAATCGCATTTTACATAAAAGTTTGTATATATATGTGTGTGTATGTACATATAGGCCTACATCGTTCAGGCATAACATTATGAGCAATGATCATCTCTTCATCACGGCACCTGTTAGTGGGTGGATATATTAGGCAGCAAGTGAACATTTTGTCCTCAAAGTTGATGTGTTAGAAGCAGGAAAAATGGGCAAGTGTAAGGATTTGAGGGAGTTTAACAAGGGCCAAATTGTGATGGCTAGACGACTGGGTCAGAGCATCTCCAAAACTGCAGCTCTTGTGGGGTGTTCCCGGTCTGCAGTGGTCAGTATCTATCAAAAGTGCTCCAAGTGGTGAACCGGAGACAGGGTCATGGGCGGCCGAGGCTCATTGATGCATTTTTCTCCATTCAATGAAAGTCAATGGGGTCCAAAGTTGTTTGGATCACAATGTTCTTCAAAAGATCTTCCAGGTTCAGCAGAAGAAAGAAGGTCAGGTTTGGAACGACAATGATAACAGAATTATGGTCAAACTATCGTTTTCAGCAAGTCAAATGAACAGCTTCTAATAACTGATTAGAATAGATTAAACTTTTTTGTCACTGTGCAGAGTGCAGTACAAAGTATATAAATGTTTCATAATTATGAGATATTTAACATTCAAAAAACACTACACACATCAGCTCCATCTTCAGGGATTTTATATTGTCATGTGATCCCGACCCTCTCCACTTTGGCCTGGTTGTTCGACCAGCTGCTGAATTCCAACAATGAGATGTCATTTCCATGATCGTTGTCTCAAGGCGCCTGGATCAAATAGACTCACGAGGAAAAGAGGAGACGGAGCAGCAGGATTCCGAAGCTTGATTTGATCTGGATTTATGAGAGGTTATTTCAGCTCACCTACAAGTAAACAACTCACAGCTACTGTACGTGCAGGAGGAGACCACTTTAACCGCCCAAATGAATGCATCATTCCTGTTTCCAGATCTTTCTCCCTCCACACCCCATTTCTCAGATTCATAGCCTGCTAGAGGACACTTTTCCCCATCACATATTTTAGTACTCATCATAACTTAGGTGTCATTCAAAAGCTTAAAATTTCATTCTGTGAGAACAGTTTTGAATTAAACAGTTAAAATTAAATGGAACGCTATTTTAAATCCTTTTAGCAGCTTGTCAATAAACTGAAACAAGTACACGATGTCACTTTTGGCCCTCTAGCGGTTAAAAACAAAACTGCATGCATTTCGCGGAAGAACTGGTTGTGCTTCGGCTCTGCGTGACTGTGCGGATGAATGTGATTATCCTTCTGCTACTGCTATAAAACATTCACTACTAGACTAAAGAGATATAACCAGGTGGAAAGACATTAACTAAAGACGTTACTGTAGCTTTATCAATTAATAGACACTACTTCATTAAAAATAAATTCCAGCTCAGCGCTACAACAACCATAATGAAATGATCTTCACAATAAATGCTTTAATGAACTCTGTTAGAGAGCTACATAGGGCAAGTTATCTGTTCAATAAAATACCTTACTCACCTGTTGAGTAACAACAAAGTCCCTTTCAAGGAAAGTTTGTTTAGCCTACTATTTCACAGCTTTCGGGCATCCATGACCACGTCCTATCTATTTGAATGGGAGAATCCTGAAAATCTCAAAAACTGCTTGGCAAACTCACAATTAAATTACATATTTTAATTCAGCAACAAAATCTGACATGAACAGACCCATAAATGTTGTTTCTTATGCTCAAATAGCGTTATTTTTCAGGCTTGACGAACCAATGCGCATGTGCGGTCCTAAGCGCGAATGTCAGGTTTCTATGGGAACCGGAGCTTCTAACGGCAGCTGCGGTGACGCAATGACTTTATCAATCAGCGATTGGCTCTTTTACTTAGAAGGCGGGACTTATTCCGCCATATTGCGTTGCAGTTTCTCCCATTCTAATCTTTGGTAACAAAAACACCATCTCAAGATGCCGGAGCTACTTTTCTCTATTTACGGATATGACGAGACGGGCGAGTGACGTATGTAAGCAATTTCCCGCAATTTCTATTTTGTTCATTTTGAACAGCAACAAAAAAGTTACATCGTATAATAAAATTAAACCTACAAAGCAATATTTAAAAAATAAATGATTAAAATTAACATAAAAAAGAACCGCTAATTCCAAATATTAATAAATCTGTAATAAAACTAAAATAACTGTTTCAAAGCAACCATTTAAGTTCAGGTTTATGCTCAAAAGGAGGGTGACGGTTAGAAGGTTAAAACCCTCCACAACAGTGGATGAGGGTTACTTTGCTCCTCTATTGTTGGTGGATTACACTGGAGACTGACGCACACACACACGTGACATAATGCAGAAATTATAGCGCTGCAGCGACTGAGAGAATATTCAGAAAATAACTCTCATCCCGCTGAACACATTCGGCGACTGGACCCCGTCGATCCCTCAATAAGAGCCTGAACCAGCAGCTGAGCCGCCGTTAAATACCCGTGACGTCACTGGCCGCTGGTCCAATCCGCTTCGGTCCGGTCCGGTCCAGCGCGGCTGCTTTAAGAGCTGAGGGATGAGTGACAGCTGGACACACAGAGGCTTTAAATCCGCCGAACAAGAGCTGCTCTGAACACTGTGCAGGTAAGAATCACCGCATCAACATCTGCAGGTCCATCTGATCTCATGCTCTGACCGTCACATGCATTCAGACTCGTCCTGCGTGAAGTAAACATTTTGTTGATTGGACAAACTGCAGAGACATTATATTTCATTATCAGTTAGTTTCTCTCAGTAGTGTTTGTTATTGCGTCTGATGCATGATTGTGTGTGGTTAGTTTTACTTTGGGAGAAAATCTGACAACCTTCTTTTGGAAGGATGTACTTAAATGACATTTATTTTAAAGAAATTAATACTTAAGGATGCATTAAATTGATCAGTAAAGACATTAATAATGTTTCAAATGATTCTATATATATATTTTTTAATAAATCCTATAAATAAAAACCTTTTTTATTCATCAAAGAATCCTGAAAAATAAAATATATCAGTTATCCACAAAAATATGACTGTTTTCAACATTGATAATAATCATAAATGTTTCTTGAGCAGCAAATCATCATATCAGAATGATTTCTGAAGGATCATGTGACACTGAAGACTGGAGTAATGATGCTGAAAATTCAGCTTTGATCACAGGAATAAATTACACTTTACTATAGAAAACAGATATTTTAAACTGTAACTAGGTAAAAAAAAAGACAAACCTTGCTTGAGAAAGCCTGACCAGAAAGTTTGAAGACGTTTAAAAGGCTTGAATTTTGAAGGCTTTGAAGGCAATACAATCTATCAGAAAACAGATAGATATCTTTATTTATTTATTCATGATTTAAGCTATTTTAAGCTGTAATATCTCATAATTTTTACTGTATTTTTGATCAAATAAATGCAGCCTTGGTGAGCAGAAGAGACTCTTTTAAAAACATAAAAAAATCTCACTGACACCAAACGGCAACACAAACGTTTAAAAAACAAACAAAAGTTTTCTTGTCTATAACCATTATAATTGCATTTATACAAAAACAGAAGTGTGTGATATGTGATCGCAAGATTAAATGTGTGTGTGTGTGTGTGTGTCACAGCAGTTGAACTGCTGATAGATTTGTGTTTGAAATTCAAAGCCAACAAGTGGGTGTGACTTGGATAGATGAATAGACAGATGGACGGCTGGCTTAATTTCATAATGACCAACATAGTGATCTTTTTTCCACATCTCTCTCTCTCTCTCCCCCTCTCTCTCTCTCTCTCTCATGCAGGACCTTCAGCAGTTCCCCAGCTGTTGCATCTCTAAACAGCTCAGATGGACCGATCCGCACAAGAACTGTTTCTGAACTTTATGGTTGTATTCATCACAGTTCTGCTCATGTGGTTACTGGTCAAACAATATCAGGACTCATGAAGAGCTCATCATCATCATCGGAGGATGGCCAGTCAGCTGTGATCATGAGACCAGACGGTGATGTTTCTGCAGACGGATGGAAGATCTGCCAATCAGGATAGATCGTCCAGTGATGTTGTCACCATGTCCTTATGGATTATTGTTATATATGATTTGCTAGTCTGGATGTTTAATTCGACAAATTGGGAAAAAAATGAATAGCCGAAAGAGTAGCAATGTATTGATTTAAGATATAGTTTTATTTGTTTTAATAAACAACTCTTTGGCAATGCAGTTGTGTGTTTGTGTGTGTGTTCAGTCTCAAATAGCACTGGGACAATACATCGATGCTTCGCGAATCGAGAAATGATTCTGGATTGATTCTGATATTTTGCAAACGTATCGTGATTCTCTCTCGAATCGATTCTGAGCTTAGTTTTCAACAGCAGATGGCACTGTGTGCTTTAGAAACAGCCATGCTCTGCTTCCTTCCAATTTGAAAAGGTTGAAGTGAATTACAGGGGTTATTGCAGTGGGCTGTTTATATTAATCTTGCACCATAAAAGCATTCTGAGGTGTTAGTACATTCTCAGACTCAGCCAAATGCACGAGCGCTCTTCTTCATGAGCATTTGAGCATGCGGTTAAAAACTAGCCTAGAGCGCCATCTGCTGTTAAAAACTAAGCTTGCATTTGGAAGATATCAGAAATGATCCATGAATCACATCGATAGAATTGTCCAAACCCTAGTCTCTGATGGTTTCAGCATGATCCGTCCTCCAGGGATCTCTGTAGTGATTGAAGCTCAGCGCCTGGCAGTGAAACTCGGTCAAAGCGCGTGGCATCGGCGCGACCTCCTGCCACTCAGAGCGTCCACTGTCGTACACCTGCACCTCATCCGTGATCTCGTCGGGCGAATAATCGCCGCCCAGGATATAGATCTTCTCCCGCACGCCGATAGCACCCGCGTTGAAGCCCGCGCACTCGAACGAGCCTTCGCCTTTCCACACGCAGGTGTCCGGGCAGAAGCTGTAGACTTTATACGTGGAGAGATCGCAGAGGTACAGCGTGTCATTGACGGACACAGACTTGACGAGCGTGGCGTGGAAGAACTGGCCAAACTCTGCCACTAGTTGACACCACTGATCCGCCACTGCATCATAGCGGAAGAAGCAGTCCAGCGACGGATTGAAGGCTTCAGAGATTTCCACCTCAGATCCGAGAGCGTAGATGACGCTTCCGCACGCACTCGCTTCGGGAAAGTAGATCCTCTTGGGAAGCGGGCTGACGGATTTCCAAATGTTGCTCAGAGGATCAAAGTACTCCACGTCCAGGATGGATTTTCCACCGATGGCGTAGATGCGGTGCAGAGCGGCGACGCAGGCGTGCATGGTCCGCGGGTGGCGCATGTGCGGAGCTGGCGTGAAGTTGCGTGTGACGGGACAGTAGCACCAGACTTCGTCCGTGGCGTCGTGCTCAGGCATGGCGATGTGCAGGCGAACGGCGCGACGACAGTTCCCGCGGCATCCACCGATAATGAAGAGCTTCTCGGCGAAGCCGATAATAGCTGATCCGGGTAGGTCTAAAATCTGCGCCGCGTCCTGCGGCAACTCCGTCCAGCGGTTAGCGCCGATGTCATAGCAGAATGCGTAACGAATCTCTGCATTTTCCTCCGTTTTGCACACGAAAATGTAGCTGGAAGTGGTCGAAGGCCGAGCGTCGGAAAACAACCCGCTGGATTTTCGAACACGCGCGAGTGCTTCGCTAACAATACTAATGCAGCGTCCGTCGGTGGTCAGAGTGTCCTCGGAGCGTCCGGCCTCCTCCAGCGCAGCCGGAGGCAGATGGTGCAGACGGACCTGAGGCAGGAGCTCCGGCAGCAGGCTCTCGCGCGTCTGCAGGTCGTGCTGCGTCCAGCGGAGGAGCGCGCGCAGGACACTCTCTTCATCCGGCACATTGAGCGCGTCAGACGCTAGGCAGCGCTCCAGAACCCGCGCTGGCATCTCCAGGAAATCCAGTGTGGAGGAAAGCTTGTGGAAGTTCTGCGTTACGAACTCGATGGCGCGACGCAGCAGGTGCGAGGAACCGTATCCCTCCGCAACCGCCAACAGGTGCAGGCAGTTGGAGAGCTCGAGGGTTTGGACCAGGAAGTCGCTGCAAGCACGTGACAGGAAGCTGACCTGTGCGAATGAAAGAGGAAAGACTTGCTGAAGCAGTTTTCATACGTGATTAGATTGTTTACTGTGAAGTTTCAGTTTCATTTCTCTTGCCTTGTTGGTTGGGTGGTATTTTTCTTTTGGGATTTGTAAAAAAATCTTAAAAGAGTTAAAGAGTTTTAAGCCATGAACCAAACCAACCTGTTATGAGGAAAATCACAACATTACTCTTGTTAATAGCAAGATATGCATCCATATATTATATGCATATTTTGCTATTAACAAGAGTAATGTTGTGATTCTCCTAGATAGTTAGATAGATAATAATTAATAATAAATAATAAAATAAAGTAGTTTGACAGTGGAGCAAGACATTTTCAAGGGAGTGGGTGGAGCTTAAGAGCTCATTTAATTTCTCTGGTGGAGATTTCTCTGCAGAATCATGGGTAATGTAGTTTCTCATCAGGAATTCTGCTGTTAAACACGATTATTTAAAAAATAAGTTGAAATAATGAGGACTGATGGCTTCGACAAAGGCATATTTTATTGATTAACAACCTTGTAGCTCATAGCTGGCCTGTCTTTAAAGGTTTATTAGTTATTATTAAAAATCAATCAAGCTATGGAAAAAAAATTAATGGAGTTTTAACTTCTGAAACACGTCTGTTGCACTCACTATAACAAAACCAACCTCTCATATAATGTGACTCACCTGCAGGAAAGAAGCCAGGTGAAACAGCATGTCCACGTTGTCTTCTCTGATTTCTATTTCACCAGAATACGCAAAGTCTAGGAAGGTGCGGACGGCCGGAGCCGAGAGGTTACTGAGGGTCACAGTGCCGTCGTCTCGCTCCCGCATGTCCAGCTCAAACATGGCCCTGTACAGAGACAGACGGATATATAACACATGATAAAGATGGCTAAACGTAGTTACATTTGAAATGTAATAGCAGAATTCTGACAGATGACCAGCTGCACATTAGGAATATTTCTCAACAATACCATTCAAAATCTTTTTTTTTAAAGAAATGAATACTTCAAGGATGGATTAAACTGATCATACGTGACAGTAAAGTTGTTTATAATGTTACAAAAGATACTATTTCAAATAAACACTGTTCTTTCTATTCATCAAAGAATCCTGAAAAATAAAATGTATGACGGTTTCCACAAGAATATGAACTGTTTTCAACACTGATAATAATCAGAAGTGTTTCTTGAGCAGCAAATCATCATATTAGAATGATTTCTGAAGGATCATGTGATATTAAAAATAACTACTAAATAAAAAAAATAATCAATGAAACATCTGAGTGTACATCACAGAGGGGCTCTGAATCACAATCATACAAATATATCATGTGAATTCAACTGTTACATGAAATACGGCCCTAATTGAATCACCGCTGAACTTTGTGCGACCTACCGCTGTGACGTCTCATGCAGACTGGGAAGCAACAAAGTGCGCTGACCCCCCAAGTCAGCATGGCGGCAGGAAACCCCAAATATGGTCATGGCAAGTGGAATCACAAAATAATTTTCTAAATACACAACTGCTACATCAGCAAGTTGCTAGCATGTTTTAACATTTTGCTAACATGTTTTTAACACGAATTAACACATTGCTAGCATGAATTAGCATTTTGCTGACATGAATTAGCACGTTTCTAACACGAATTAACACATTGCTAACATGTTTTAGCATGTTGCTAGCATGTTTGTAACATGAATTAACACATTGCTAACGTTTCCGTATGTTGTTGGCATGTTTTTAACACAAATTAACACACTGCTAACATGAATTAGCATTTTGCTGACATGAATTAGCATGTTGCTAACATGATTTAACATGTTGCTAACATGTTTCTAACATGAATTAACACATTGCTAACATGAATTAGTCATTTTGCTAACATGACTTAACATGTTGGTTGCATGTTTCAACATTTTGTTACCATGATTTACCATGTTGCTAACATGAATTAACACATTGCTAACATGTTTCCGCATGTTGCTAGCATGTTTGTAACATGAATTAACACATTGCTAACATGTTTTCGCATGTTGCTAGCATGTTGTAACATGAAATAACACATGTTTTCGCATGTTGCTAAGCATGTTTGTAACACAAATTAACACATTGCTAACATGTTTTTTTTCTGCATGTTGCTAGCATGTTTGTAACACAAATTAACACATTGCTAACATGTTTTCGCATGTTGCTAGCATGTTTGTAACATGAATTAACACATTGCTAACATGTTTCCGCATGTTGCTAGCATGTTTGTAACACAAATTAACACATTGCTAACATGTTTTCGCATGTTGCTAGCATGTTTCTAACATGAATTAACACATTGCTAGCATGAATTAACATTTTGCTAACATGAGTTAACATGTTGGTTGCATGTTTCAACATTTTGTTAGCATGATTTACCATGTTTGTAACATGAATTAACACATTGTTAACATGTTTTCGCATGTTGCTAGCATGTTTGTAACATGAATTAACACATTGCTAACATGTTTCCGCATGTTGCTAGCATGTTTGTAACACAAATTAACACATTGCTAACATGTTTTCGCATGTTGCTAGCATGTTTGTAACACGAATTAACACATTGCTAACATGTTTCTGCATGTTGCTAGCATGTTTGTAACACAAATTAACACATTGCTAACATGTTTTCGCATGTTGCTAGCATGTTTGTAACACAAATTAACACATTGCTAACATGTTTTCGCATGTTGCTAGCATGTTTCTAACATGAATTAACACATTGCTAGCATGAATTAACATTTTGCTAACATGAGTTAACATGTTGGTTGCATGTTTCAACATTTTGTTAGCATGATTTACCATGTTTGTAACATGAATTAACACATTGTTAACATGTTTTCGCATGTTGCTAGCATGTTTGTAACATGAATTAACACATTGCTAACATGTTTCCGCATGTTGCTAGCATGTTTGTAACACAAATTAACACATTGCTAACATGTTTTCGCATGTTGCTAGCATGTTTGTAACACGAATTAACACATTGCTAACATGTTTCTGCATGTTGCTAGCATGTTTGTAACACAAATTAACACATTGCTAACATGTTTTCGCATGTTGCTAGCATGTTTCTAACATGAATTAACACATTGCTAGCATGAATTAACATTTTGCTAACATGAGTTAACATGTTGGTTGCATGTTTCAACATTTTGTTAGCATGATTTACCATGTTTGTAACATGAATTAACACATTGTTAACATGTTTTCGCATGTTGCTAACATGTTTGTAACATGAATTAACACATTGCTAGCATGAATTAACATTTTGCTAACATGAGTTAACATGTTGGTTGCATGTTTCAACATTTTGTTAACATGATTTACCATGTTTGTAACATGAATTAACACATTGCTAACATGTTTTCGCATGTTGCTAACATGTTTGTAACATGAATTAACACATTGCTAACATGTTTCCGCATTTTGCTAGCATGTTTGTAACACGAATTAACACATTGCTAACATGTTTCTGCATGTTGCTAGCATGTTTGTAACACAAATTAACACATTGCTAACATGTTTTCGCATGTTGCTAGCATGTTTCTAACATGAATTAACACATTGCTAGCATGAATTAACATTTTGCTAACATGAGTTAACATGTTGGTTGCATGTTTCAACATTTTGTTAGCATGATTTACCATGTTTGTAACATGAATTAACACATTGTTAACATGTTTTCGCATGTTGCTAACATGTTTGTAACATGAATTAACACATTGCTAACATGTTTCCGCATTTTGCTAGCATGTTTGTAACACAAATTAACACATTGCTAACATGTTTTCGCATGTTGCTAGCATGTTTCTAACATGAATTAACACATTGCTAGCATGAATTAACATTTTGCTAACATGAGTTAACATGTTGGTTGCATGTTTCAACATTTTGTTAGCATGATTTACCATGTTTGTAACATGAATTAACACATTGCTAACATGTTTTCGCATGTTGCTAACATTTTTAAAATGTCCTACGACAGTTGTTAAGCTTTGCTAATGATTGACAGCTTAATTAAAAGGTTTTGACCCCCTCAATTAAAGTCAAAGGGAATTGAAGTGGGATTGTTTGGAAGTCTGATACAGTAATTCCCAATGTTGGGATAAAAGATATATCAGCGTGGGTCAGAACAGTCTGAGTTTGGTGGTTCTAGCTTGAAAGCTCTAGGACTCAGAAATGTTAGTCTCAGAATAATAATAATAATAATAAGTTTAAACAGTGTTTGAGTATGTTGTTTTTCTCAAGCCAATATAACAAGATTTTTATGAAGTAATGTGAGTGTTGTTCGCATGTGCGAAACTCACTGCCTTGTTGCCAGGGTGTTGCTATGGTGTTCTGACTGGTTGCCAGAATGTTACTATGCATTTGCTAGAAGGTTGTGGTGGTTTCCAGGGCGTTGCTATGTGACGTGTTTGCTAGCACTGATACCTGAAGAAGTCGCTGCAGGCGGCGAGAACACAGCGGTGGCACGGCAGCGTCTCGCCCTGCACGCGGATGCTGAAGTCGAACAGCGCGCGCCTCTCGCGGAAGGCCTGAAGGACAGCGAGCACCTGCTGACCGTGTGACGCGGACACCAGGGTCACGTGATGCCCGTCCATCAGATTCAGCACCAATCTGACATCAAGCATCATAGACAAGTGTAGCGCTTACAAGCTCGTTTGTTAGCATTATGATCTACAGTCATATCTCCATGATGATTATTTTACCGTGACTCTGGAATGTAAACAGTGCTGAAGTACCTGAGCCGATCACGTTCTTCTGTTGTCCAATGATCAGAGCTGAAACATCAGACACACACACACACAAATGACCTCTTAAACTCAGTGACTTTCGCATTACTGTATAAGCACGATTCATACACGACGGCTTTAAATTCTTTAGGAACGGAATGGGATGATCGACACTCACGCTTCAGCACGCTGGACAGCGCTCCGTCTCCACAGCGCATGCGCAGAACGCGCGATGAGTTGACGGAAGACGTAAGGCTGAACTTGATGATTGGTTCTTCTCGGTTTTTTCCTTTTTCTTTTTTAAATTAGTGGCAGTGTATGGAAGCCCATTTCCGTCACATAAGAAAAAATCATGCTTTTGTAAATCATAATTATGACAAAGTCGAAATTATGACTTAAAATATAATTATGAGTCTCTAAATGATGACTTTAAGTCTTAATTATAACAAAACTCGAAATTATGACATACTTAATCGAAATGTGATTTAAAGACAATTGTGATAAAAAAAGGAAATTATGACATGGAAAATCGAAATTCTAACTGAAAATATCAAAAATGATGACAGTCGAATTTGACATACTAAATCGAAATTATTACTTAAAATGTCATGACAATCTAAATTCTGACATTTAAAGTCTTGATTATGATAAAAAAAGAAATTATGACTTAAAATGTAATTATGACCACAAAGTGTCAAAATTATGACATACTAAACTGAAATAAGGACTTAAAAAGATTAAATATCGAAATTATGACAGTCTTCATTAACAAAAATCGAAATTATGAGTTAAAATTAGGATTTAAACAGACAAATAGTACATAATAATTCATTTTTTGTCATAAGTAATTTATGAATAAGTCAAAATTATGACTTTAAATATCATATTTGACATAAGTCTAAATTATGACATACTATGTTGAAATTATGACTTAAAATATAATTTTGACAGTCTTAATTGACAAAAATCGAAATTATGACACAAAATAAGGATTTAAACAGACAATCATGAAATTATGACTAAAAATATAAAAAATTATGACTGTCGAAAATAGGCTTTAAAAAGACAAATGTGACAAAACAGAAAATATGACTAATTTATGGCATAAAGTCTAAATTATGACTTTTCACGTCTTGATTATGACCACAAAAAGTCAAAATTATGACATACTAAATCGAAGATTAAAAGATCGAAAAGATTAAATATTGAAATTATGAACCTACATTGACACAAAAATAGAAATTATGAGTCAAAATTTGAACAAATGTGACAAAAAAAAATGAGTGTAATTTGTTGAAAGTAATTTGAGATAAGTCAAAATTATGACCATATTTACAACGTCTAAATTATGACAAAATCCAAATTATGGCATACTAAATTAAAATTATGGCTTAAAAAATAAATAACAAAAAGTCTAAATTAAGACAAAATCAAAATCGTCATACTAAGTTGAAATTATGACAATAATTATGAGTCTAAATTATGACTAAAAGTTTTATGACAAATTCAAAATTATGACATACTAAGTAAAAATTGATGTCAAAATTATCACAATCAAGTAATTTATGAGACGAAAAGTCTAAATTATGACTTACAATATAAAAAGGCTACGTTATGACATACTAAGTCGAAATTAGGACTTAAAAAGACAATTATGATATAATTATGATTTAATTACTAATTAATTAATGAATCACAACTAATTATGATTTACCAAAGCATGATTTTTCTCTCATGTAGCAGAAATGCTCTTCTATCTGTAGAAATTCAGTTTGATGTACAGATCTCTGGATAATTTCTTCATTATCGTCAGTGATCGTACACGGAAAACATGTCAAATCTAAGACAGTTTGACACATCAGGGAAGAACACCAATCATCCTTTGTTTAGTGGAGATACTGCGCAGTAGAGCCCGGGGCTAGTTGTCACAGTGACTACAAGTCATTAATGAGCAGAATTCAAAACCTGAATCGCATTTGTGAATTCTGTCCTCCAAATTAAAATTCTTCATATTCTTATAAAAGCAACAAACGAACAGAAAAATAAAGTATACATCAAGACATATCAATAGCAAATATGAAAAGTTTTGACTAATTATGTCCATTTTTGTCACATGACTGAGGAGCATCAATGTGTGATTCTGATGATGAGTGGAAATTAAGACTCCAAATTTCTCAACTGAAATGAGTTTATTGTAAAATTCAATGAAGGGGAAACTGTGTGTGTGTGTGTGTGTGTGTGTGTGTGTGTGTGTGTGGTCACTGTGAGGTAGCCATGATGCTGGACACGCCTGTGGACGAACAGAACATCAGTCAGAATAACTCTGAAGAAAAGCAGCAACACATCATCAGTCAGTCGTCACACACACTCACTCTCGAAGTCGATCTTCTCCACGATGTTCTTGGGCTTGACACACTCCTCCTGACTGTGAATGAATATCTGACCGTCCTCGTTCTCCGTCCAGCCGTATTTATTCATCCACACCTTCACCTGCGTGTCTGTGGTGAGATACACATCATCAGGTGAGTGTGTGTGTGAGTGAGTGTGTGAGTGAGTGTGTGTGTCGTGGAGGACGACAGTCTCACCCAGAGGATCTCCCAGCATCTCAGCCAGGAGCCGGTACTCGATGTTCTGATACGTGATTCCCACAACATGACAGATGACTAGAGAGAGAGACACTGATCAGACTGCAGGAGAACATTCATAACTGATATTATAAGTAACTTACTCATCATAATGAATATTATTAAAATTATACAAAACAACATTTTTATCATTATAAAATAATATAATAATATTATTATTATAATAATATTAAAATTATATAATTTTGTATTTTAATTATTAATAAAACTATATTATTATAATTATATACAAATAATAATAAGTAATGGCTTTAACATTATAAAAAACTCAAACTGAAAAACTCCTGCAGGTGGAAAATTCATAATTGATATTATAAGTATAATGATAACTAATATTACTCAAATTATACAAAAATATATATTTTTATAATTATAAAAATAATTATAATACAACAAAAATATTAAGTAGTATTATTATATTATAATGTATTATCCTAATATTATTAAAATTATAGAAATAATATTTGTTTTCATTTTAATATATATATAAAATTATTATAATTATACAAAAATTATATTATTATAATTATTAAAGAAAAACTCCTGCAGGTGGAAAACTCATAATAATTGATATTATAATTATAGTAATTAATATGATTAATAAAAAATATATATAAATATACAAAAAAATTACTAAAATTATATCAATATTAATTATAAAGACATTATTATTATTAGCATAATATTATTATAATTATAAAAATATTATATTATTATAACTATGAAATAATATTTATAAATATAATATTATTATAATTAATTATCATACTAATATTCATAATAATCTACATTTATGTTTACATTTATTCATTTACCAGTCATTAAACATGAGAAGTGCAAATAGAATGTTTCAGCCATCGTTAATAATAAAATGCAAACGCAGAGACTCATATGATGAGAAATAAACGATGTTTTGTGTCAAAGTGTTTGTAAAGCACTTTTCACTCATTGTTTCAAAGCAGCTTTACAGAAAGTCATTAATATCTTCATGCCTTATAGTCTCATTTATCAGACTAGAGCTGGACGATAATATAGTTACACTGAGACGACACATAAACAATCTAGAAACAAGCTTGTTTCTGGTGACTGCGACTTTCTATCTCACAATTTGGACTTTATAATGTCTAACTGCCAGTTTATATCCTGCGATACAAGTAAAAAGTCACAATGTTTAAGACTTTTTATGGCCTTGAATTTAATAGAACTAAATAAATATAATAAACTTACATTTGCGCACCGATTCCTCAAATCCTGTGATTCCATCAATGAGATCCCGGTTCTCCTCCAGACTCGCCTGAGAAACACACACAACATTACACCTCAACACAAACCAGACCATTACTGAACACTGTGTGTGTGTGTTTTTAAGTGCGAGTGTGTGTTACCCAGAAGCTCTGGAAGTGGCACGTCTCCAGCAGGTTGCCCAGGTACAGGATTTGTCTTATCGGCCGTTCCTCTTGCTGCGACACAGTAGTCAAGGAAAGAGCCGATAATCTATGACATCACAGAGGCACGACAGCCCATAATAATCATGACAGCGGTGTGTGTGTGTGTGAGAAGTTAGTCTAATCTGATTAGAGTGTCGATTACAGGAATAGATTTACTTCAGTCTGCAGACAATATAAATGTATATTTTTTACAGCAACACTAACGACATGCACACGAAGAGAAACCGAACGCATCACACATGGTGTCATTCTGCGTCCTGAAGGATACGTGGGTCTGGTCGATCATGCACTTGCAGAGCGTGAAGTCGGTGTGAGGCAGATTGGTCAGAGCCTTGAGCAGAATCTGTGCCGTGACGGTGGTCTGGAAGTACGCCGGGTTGAACTGGTACCTGAGAACACAAGCACACGTCCTGTCAATCAAACACAGAGCTTCTACAGACTGAAATAACCCATTGTCGTGTTGTTGGTCATTTGCACTGAGGTCAAACCCTTGATAGTGCGCTTCACTCACAGTTTGAGCACAGCCAGGTTGGCCTCCAGGTCGTAGGCGTTTTCTCTGGCCTGTGTGTCCACATATCGCTCCAGCGTGGACAGATTCTCAGGGTTATACCTGTAAAGATGATTTACTCATTAATATCAGTTATCATCTGTATATCTGATAAATGATGAGCTTTACACAGTTACTGAATCAACATGGATCTGAATGACTTCTGTAGAGCTGAAACTGAATTAGTTTCATGATTAATGAACTTTAAAACATTAAGACATGTCGCACAAGCACCTACTTTCTCTGTTTGAGGTTAATTAATCGCCTTTAGTGCTGTTATTTCTAATAATCAACAATAAACGGTCGTCTTCACCTGTCGATGCCCCGCAGAAGTTTGCCGACGTTCGCTCTCATCTGCTCAAATGTCGTGGCCATGATTCCGAGAGTTTATTTACTTATATATAATTTTAAATTATAATTATTGTACGTTTATATATATATTTTTCCCTTTATTTTCTAGACACTCGGATCCTCACGGGCGAAACAGCGGCGCGTGTGAGCGGCAGAGACCGACGTCATCGGCCGCGCGCCAGTCACGTGACTCCGGAGCGCGCGGCTTGTTCTGACAGCGCCGCCGCGCGCGTAGGCGGAGTTATTACATATTTAAATGCACGTTGAGCAAACGAAAACAATAATATTGACACACATACAGCACTCTGGATCAGTGTCAGCAATTAACTCAACATTTTCACCTTTATGAGGGTTTAATCACATTATAAAACACACGCCTTATTCATTATACAAGTTCTGTGTAGTGAATAATTCATAAATTACCACTGCTTACATTTAATAAATACACTAACTACCTAAAATCTTCACAAATACAGATGCAGAATGAAGACAAACATTTTGTTGAAATTTGGTTAGTTTCGAACCTGGATTGCATAGATTCCACTTGTAATTAGATTACGTTTTAAAATCAGACTACAGTTACTTTTTTATTGATAACATGATTTTATTCATTACATGTTATTGATAACATTGGTATATTTTGTATATCAGTATGGTACAAGATGATGTGATAAACGAGTTAGGTCAAAAGTAATCTAAAAGTAGTCCGATTATATTACCTTATAGGTGTAATGTAACGGATCACGTTACTAAGTACAATGTCATGTAATTTGGAATTAGTAAGATTAAATTTGTAAATAATCTACCCAACAATACATACGAGACTAATAATCTAATATGCACTGATTAATAAACTTAATAAATTTGTTTAGCATCGTTCATACAAGAAATGCAGCTCAAACTAGTGCTTCACAATGAAAAAGTCGTATTTGTTAACGAACAACGACAAATACTTCAAGCATTTATTAATTTTAACATTTACTAATACATTATGGTATTTGTCAGGAGCTAGTAAACAATAAACACGAGACAAGAGTAACGAACTTCCTCCATTTTGTTTGCGCTTCACTTCCGTTCTCCACACATTTCAAAATAGTAGTCACGAAATAATTCACGCATCAACACAATAATTAAAATCAAGACTTGTGTATGTTAATATTCAGTGCTGACACGAACAGTTGTATTTATATTAACTAAAATTAATATATACTGTAACAAATAAATTGAAATAATTTTATCATCTTCACAATAAAAGACAACCCACAAAAAAAGTGTGTGACATCCATTTATTACGCAATTAAGAGAAATTTCAAATTACAAAGATCAGTTTATTTAAACACCTGAATGTTCTGTAGTCAAAGGGAAACACAAGAAACACCCACATATCAAGCAGGATTAATGATAATGTTTCCATGTCTGCCTGAGGAATCCTGTGACGGTGACGGATGAGACTAGAAAACAGACTTCTGCTCGGTCAGGAAAACAAACTCACGTGGCAAAACTGAAAAACAGTATCAAGCCAATATATTTATTCAACTCAAATGATCGTGTTCCTATCTTAAGACCCAAGAGAAGGGAAGTGAAACGCGGACGGACACATTATTCTCCGTTTGCTTTTAGAAAATAAACATGATTTGTGATGTAAAAATGTCTTTATAAGAATCTCCACCTCTTGAAAAATACGCTCTAGATCTAGGAAACAAGCTTATATGAATGCATTTAAAAAAACAAACAATTATTCAAAGTAATTTATAATATTGCAATAATAAACATTTGCTGGAGAGATGCTCGGACTTGTGTAGAAATCCCCGTGCTGATCGACACACACACACCCACACACACACAGCTCAGGATGGACGGTGCAGGGCACTCTGGGAAGGGTCAGGGCTGTTCTAGCACCCTGCAGGAGAGGCCCTGACGCCCCGAACGCAGACATCAGCCCTGACCGCTTCACTCGTGTGTGTGTGTGTGTGTGTGAGGCTGATCAGGCACCGGCTGGTACATGCAAACAGGAAGTACCCTAATAGTCTGCTGCCATAAAACAGAGAGACGACCACGTTTATCACCGCCAACCCCCCACCCCACGCTAAATCTACCAACAAACAGCAAGAGAGAGAGAGAGAGAGAGAGAGAGAGAGAGAGAAGACGGAGGCTCAGGCGCGTTCTCCACGGATGCGGCGCGCCAGCTGGATGTCTTTGGGCATGATGGTCACACGCTTGGCATGGATGGCGCACAGGTTAGTGTCCTCAAACAGACCCACCAGATACGCCTCGCTGGCCTCCTGCAAACACACACACACAGAGAGAGTCACATGACCTGACATCAGACATGAGAGTCACATGACCTGACATCAGAGGAAGCAGCGCAGTTTTAGTATCGTTTAGATACTGCTGTAGTTTTTGTTCATATTTTCGATTTTATTTTCATTTTAATTTCAGTTCATTATTATTATTTTTTTTTAAATGTCTATATAGTTTTTATTCATTTTTCAGTTTAGTTATTTTAGTACATCAAGAGAAACTAAATAAAAATAATATTTTTTTAACATTAAATTTAAATATTTTTAAGTTTTATATATTTTTTTTACTTTAGTATTTTTTTTAAATGTCTATATAGTTTTTATTTAGAAAATGAGAACTTTTTTCTTTAACAAAAATGTGTTTATATAGTTTATTCACTCATATTTTCAATTAGATTTTATTTATTATTTTTTAATATATTTTAATTTTAGTTTAATAATTTTTTTTAAATGTCTATGTAGCTTTTATTCATTTAGTTATTTTAGTACATCAAGATAAACTAAATGAAAGTGAGATTTCTTTTTTAAATATATCTAGTTTTTATTCATTTCACATTTTGAATTAGATTTTTTGTTTTGTTTAATATTTGATATATATATATTTTTCTTTAGTAATTTTTTAAAAATGTCCATAAAGTTTATTCATTTTTCATTTTATTCAGTTTTTGTTATTTTAGTACATCAAGTTAGTTTTGTTTATAGTTTATTCATATTTTGAATTAGATTTTATTTTTAATATTTTCAATATATTTTTTATTTTTGTTTTACTTTAGTAACTTTTAAAAATGTCTATGTAGTTTTTTATTCATTTTTCATTTTTATTCAGTTTTAGTTATTTTAGTACATTAAGTTAAACTTCTTTTTTAACAAATATGTTTATATAGTTTATTCACTTATATTTTGAATTAGATTTTATTTTTTAATATTTTTAATGTATTTTAATTTAAGTTTAGTAATTTTTTAAAATTGTTAGTTTTAGTACATCAAGAAAAACTAAATGAAGATTCTTTTTTAAATGTCTATAGTTTTTATTCATTTTCACATTTTGAATGAGATGTTTTAAAATATTTGTTATTTTATTTTTTATAATTATATATATATATATATATATTTTTTTTTTTTAAATGTCTATATAGTTTTTATTTATTTTTCATTTTATTCAGTTTGTTATTTTAGTACATCAGGTTAAACTAAATAAAAATGAGAATTTTTCTTTTTAAAAAATATGTATGTAGTTTATTCATTTATATTGGGAATTAGATTTATATTTTAATATATTTTATATTTTTATTTTACTTTAGTAATATTTAAAAATGTCTATGCAGTTTTTATTCATTTTTAGTAACTTTAGTACATCAAGTTAAATTAAATGAAAATAGAAATGTTTTTTAACTACGTCTATTTGGTTTTTATTCATATTTATAGTTTTAGTAACATTAGTACATCAAGTAAAACTAAAACTGAGAAAAGTTTTGTTATATTTTCTGTCGGTTGATGTTTATCCTGATCATGCGTTTCTCTGGCTGTAGGTGGCGATGTGACGGACGGACGGACCTGCAGCGCTCCGATGGCGGCGCTCTGGAAGCGCAGGTCGGTCTTGAAGTCCTGTGCGATCTCTCGGACCAGACGCTGGAAGGGAAGCTTGCGGATCAGCAGCTCGGTGGACTTCTGGTAGCGGCGGATCTCACGCAGAGCCACGGTCCCGGGCCTGCAGGACACAGACAGAGCCGTTAGCGCTCGTCCCATGAAACACAGAGCCGTGCGTCACGTGACCTCCTCACCTGTAGCGATGGGGCTTCTTGACTCCTCCGGTCGACGGAGCGCTCTTACGGGCCGCTTTAGTCGCCAGCTGCTTACGAGGAGCTTTTCCTCCAGTCGACTTACGGGCGGTTTGCTTAGTACGGGCCATCCTGACACACGATCACCTGAAACTGAACAATATTACACACTTCAGATGATGATGAGATGAACACATTTACATGACACTTCAAAGAATATCTAATAATCATGTTATACTAATACACAATCACAAAAAGTGACCGTTAGATAGATAACAAAAGCCATAAGTCCATTATGAACGTTTCAGGATTGAGTCTGAACTCCAGCAGGTGCTTAAAACAACATCAAGCTCGACATGTCAATCATGTCTCAAAGGTCAGCCCTTATTGTGTTAATATTCATAAGCCGACCAATCAGAGTGCGGGAAATAAACCAGACGGTTGGCGTTAGCCCCGCCCCTCATCTGTGAACATCATGGCGCCTGTTTGATACGAACTGAAAACAGAGGGAGAAAAGACACGAACTAACGATAAAACTTCGACAATTTCATTAGGAATTACTCCACTGTTCTTGCCATTTACACTCGGACAACAAAGAAAAGACTCTAGGGAAGCATTATCGGATGTTTAAAGCAGGAATGGAGGCGTTTATGTGGATTTTCGGCGTTTGCGAAATATCAGTTTATTTTGGTTGGATTTTGCAGCTCGCGCGGCTGAAGCGCTTCAGTATTTCTCTCATATAAACACAGACCCGCTCAAATTCACACGAATTACCACAAAACGCGATTTTTTTCTACCTGAAATAACAATTAAATATTACACATGTATATTCACACGGGCTTGATCGTCTTACCTTAGTGGAAATTGTGTTTTAAGAGTGTTTAGAGTTGAGCTTCAGTGTTATTTACCGTCTCTCGCGCACAATGGCAGCGGAAATGCGCCAATCAGCGGCTCCCACAATGCACCGCGGTGGAGTCTTTACTGTGTGTTACAAAAATCATCTGTTAAAATCACTCTATTCTGTATTAAAACACATATATTCAGCCTGATATCAAACACATGATCACTGCACCGATAGAAAGTTTTCCCTCACTGAAAGTATTGTCCTGGAATCAGATGGTAGCCTATTATTATTATTATTATATTTTGCCATATTTCTGTTTATGTGCTTTAAAGCAGGTTTTCAGTCTTTTAGATCCACAAACCCCATATATGATCATCTTGTGCGATGAACCCCCATTCTAAAATGTAAAAGACAGCTATTTATATTGTGGAAAATTATTTAAAATATTATTTAGAAAATATTTCGTTTCTATTATTTTACATTATTATTTTACTAGTCTCTATAATACTGTACTGTTGGATTTATTTGACAATGTTTATTTTTAAAATTATTTATTATTTATTGTTTTAATATTTTCTTATTTTAATCAAATCATATTTTTATTATTTATTTTGACAGAAAATGTAATAAATTTACTTATTTTATTCAAATGTATTTATTTATTATTATTTATTAATGTATGCATTGTATTATTTTATTTGTTTTAATATTTTTTTTTATTTTCACGAAATTTATTTAAATCAATTTCTATTTATTTATTTTAATCATTTTTTATTTTAATATTTTTAATTCCAATTTTATAAAAATTGATAGAAATATACTTAAATAATTGTTATTATTTTAATCAAATGTATATAAGTCAATTTTTTTTTTAATTTTAATTTATTTTTAATAATGGATTTTTATTGATTTTATTCACATTTAAGTCGATTGTGTATTTTCTTTATTATTTTATTTAAATTTATTTTAATCACACTTATAAGTAAATGTTATTATTTATCTATTTTACTATTTTATTGAAATAATTATTTATTATTTATTTCAATCAAATGTAGTGGTCAAATTTTCTTATTTATTTTGTCTTATTATAGTTTTTTAATAAAATGTATTTAAATCGGTTTTTATTATCACAATTAAGTCGATTGTTTATTTTTATATATTATATCGATTTTATTTATCCATTTTATTATTTTATTTACTTCAACTGTATTTAAGTCAAATTTTATCAATTTATTAGAATCGTTTTATTTATTTTAAATCAAATGTATTTGTGTCGATTTTTATTATTTATGTATTATTTTATTTAAATCCATTTCTACTATTTATTTTTTTTTTATCAAATTTATTATTTATCAATTTTATTTAAATCATGTTTTATTATTTATTTTAATCAAATGTTTATTTACTTTAATTTTATCATTTATTATTTTATGTTCTTTTTTTTTTTTACACTATTTCTCTGAACTTTTTCACAGGCTCCAGTTTGAAAATGAAGTTACAGCGACATGAAGCTCGATTAAAGAAAATTAATCACACTTAAATGACGATTTTACTGGGTAAAGCAGGACTGTTTTTCAGTTCAGAAATGTTACTGAAGTTTTGCGCGAGTAAAGAAAACATATTAGCGTACAGAACAATGAATCATAACACAATCACGAGAGAACGTCTGACACATGAAATCTGCATCACTGACATGGAGAAACAGATACGTGAGAAATACTCTGATAACAATCAGCACTCAATAACAGTTCAACACCAATTTATTGTCTGTCTAGTACAAAGATTTGCTCTTTAGACTTGCACACTTACAAAAACAAACAGAATTCATCACCTCGTGATAAAAACCATGAAAGGGTGTAGAAAAAACCTGAGTGAGTGTCTGCTAAATATCGCACTAAACAACTCATGAAGAAATATATCAAATGGTATAAAATAGCTACAGTCCGTTGCTACATACGCTCATCAATAACACAAGGACATTGGGACACAATCCCAGAATGCTCGACTGAAATCACACACCCACCTGACAGTCTCAGACATCACACGAAAGAAAATCATTCAAAAAGACTAAAAACAACAGAGATATTTGAAGAAGAGTGTTTGACGACGGTTCCAGTGAGGAGGTTAGCACCCGAAGTGAGACTGTCCCTTGATTCAGATCAAAGCCCCACTGACGCTTGATTTAGTGCCTGAGGGCTGGAGCTCTCGCACAGACAGTCACATGACACGTGACTTCTGAGAGGACGAACCAACACAAATACACACACAGAACAGACACAGAGATGAAGACAGAGTCGGACGAGGAGGAGACGGAGGCTCAGGCGCGTTCTCCACGGATGCGGCGCGCCAGCTGGATGTCTTTGGGCATGATTGTCACACGCTTGGCATGGATGGCGCACAGGTTAGTGTCCTCAAACAGACCCACCAGATACGCCTCGCTGGCCTCCTGCAAACACACACACAGAGAGGTCACATGACCTGACATCAGAGGAAGCAGATACTGCTATAGTTTTTGTTTATATTTTGAATTACATTTTATTTTTAATATATTTTGAATTAGATAATATTTTAATTTTATTTTTGTTCTAATTTTTATGTTAGTTAAAGTTTTAGTAATTTATAAAAATATGTCTATATAATTTTTATTGTTTTTTTGTCAGTTTTAGTTATTTTTGTAAATCAAGTTAAACTAAATGAAAATGCTTTTTTTTTTGTCCTTTTTAAAAAGTGTCTATATAGTTTTTATTCATTTTTATTTCAGTTTTACTTTTGGAAGACTATTTCTGCTACGGAATAAAATAAATTAAAAAGGTAACTGTTACTTTTTATCTCAATTTTTATTCAGTTTTAGTTATTTTAGTAAATAAAGTTAAACTAAATGAAAACAGATTTTTTTTTATAAATGTCTGGTTTTTATTCATTTTTATATTTTGAATAAGATTTTGATTTGTAATATTTTTTTTTACATTTTATTTTTTAATATTAAGGGTGATCATTAAATTATTCTAATATTTTTATTTAAATTTTACTTCAGTAATTTTTTTTTTTAAATGTCTATATATTTTTTATTTTTTCAGTTTAAGTTATTTTAGTACATCAAGTTAAATGAAATAGAAATGTTTTTTTCTAAATGTCTATATAGTTTTTATTAATTTTCATGTGAAAATTCTTGTTTTTAATTTTTATTAATTCAAATTTTTAAAATGTCCATATAATTATTAATTTTTCAGTTTTATCAAGTTAAACTAAATAAAAAATATATTATTTTTCTTTTTTTAAAACATGTCTAGTTTTTTTTTTAATTCATTTTCATATTTTGAAATAGATTTTATTTTTAATATTTTTTTAATTTTATTTTTTATTATTAAGGGTGATAATTGAATTATTAATACATTTAATTGTTTAATAATTTAATATTTTTATTTTAATTCAGTAATTTTTTATTTAATAAAATTATTTTATTTAATAGTTTTTATTTTTATTAAGTTTTAGTTATTTTAGTACATCAAGTTAATCTAAATGAAAATATGTATATATTTTATTTAAATATCTATTTTTTTTATAATTTTTTTATTCATTTTTAATTCCGCTAGTTTTAGTAAGTTTAGTACATCAAGTGAAACTAAATAAACTGAGAAATGTTTTATGTTTATGTTTATCAGGTGTTTCTCTGACGGACAGACGGACCTGCAGCGCTCCGATGGCGGCGCTCTGGAAGCGCAGGTCGGTCTTGAAGTCCTGTGCGATCTCTCGGACCAGACGCTGGAAGGGAAGCTTGCGGATCAGCAGCTCGGTGGACTTCTGGTAGCGGCGGATCTCACGCAGAGCCACGGTCCCGGGCCTGCAGGACACAGACAGAGCCGTTAGCGCTCGTCCCATGAAACACAGAGCCGTGCGTCACGTGACCTCCTCACCTGTAGCGATGGGGCTTCTTGACTCCTCCGGTCGACGGAGCGCTCTTACGGGCCGCTTTAGTCGCCAGCTGCTTACGAGGAGCTTTTCCTCCAGTCGACTTACGGGCGGTTTGCTTAGTACGGGCCATCCTGACACACGATCACCTGAAACTGAACAATATTACACACTTCACAAACAAACTAGAAGCTGCTTGAGCACATGTTTAAATATGTAACGTTAATATAATAAGGTTAACAGTACCAAATGGTAAATAAACAGAGCCTTTACATAAATTAGACAAGCTTAGGGTACAATTATTGCATTTCTAATAAGTATTATTTTAATTATAAATCTGTATTATTAAAATTATTATTTTTATTTCTAAAAGAGTCAAAGCCAAACCGAATATATAAAGGCCTTTTCGTGCTGTTGTCAAGTAGTTTTTTTGTAAATAATTAACAGAACTGCAATCAAATGTTTTGGTCTGACTCTGACCCTCCATTACGTCAATGATTCATTTCAGTAGTTG
The DNA here is from genome assembly GCF_019924925.1 of Ctenopharyngodon idella. Lineage (NCBI taxonomy): Eukaryota > Metazoa > Chordata > Actinopteri > Cypriniformes > Xenocyprididae > Ctenopharyngodon > Ctenopharyngodon idella. The sequence continues at coordinate 35,447,526 of NC_067234.1, forward strand.
TCAGACGAGTTTCACGGGGTTTCCCATGGTTTTTAGTGTGACACCCATCAATCAACATACTCTCTGCCTATAAACGCGAGTTACAGACTGATGGGCGTGGCTTCAGTCGCTCCGCACCAATCAGCGCTGAGTGTGCAAGTTCAGCACCGCCCCGCTGCGCGGATGACATAATGGCTGCTTGAAATTTAAGAGAAGAGATAAAATAGCAGTTTAAAGCGCGAAGCACAAATGACACGATTTCCAGCGTATTACAACAACACGGATCGCGTTTAACGGCGTCCAGCGGTAGCGAACACTGTCAGCAAGTATTTCTGAAAACCCCTGCGAGCAAAAGTGTGAGAATGAGTTTAATTCATCGAAGGAAAGCGATAATGATGAGACGGAGCGCGCGAGGCGTTTTTCTCATTTCAGAATCAGATCGAGACCCTTTTAAAGCGATTTCTCCACACGATACTCATATTGTTTACACATGTGACGGATTCCCGTCACCGTTAAACGGGCCCGTGTGAAGTGTGTACCGGGCGAGGACTCACCTGTCGGGTGTTTATCGAGGTTTTATTCCGCTGCCGAGGGATTTTGCTGCTTGAAGAGAGTTTGAGGTGAAATGGCTGATAGTCTCCCATCATACACCGCGGCTCTCGCGCCTCATTACACTAATCACACACCGACGGTTCTGTTCTTTATGACGGTCTTTCTATCTTTATAATAGTGTAAAAGCACAGTTTTAAAAGCAAAATCAGTTTTTACCACATTGAACACACTATTCTTGTATCTTTTTGGTCAATGTACTACTGTAAAAGCAGCAAAAAACAAAAAACAAAAAAAAAAAACAGTAAAATTATTGCTGAGAATGAGATTCAAATGCAACAGCACAGTAATATTTTCAGTAAAAATGACTTAAAAGTGATATAAAAGTTGGAATTATGACACTAAATAGAAATTAAGACATTAAAATGTCGAATTGATGACAAAAAAACTAAATTATGACTTATAGCCTAAAGTCAATGACAAAAAAGTCAAAATGATTACATACTAAGTCAAAATAATGACATAACATTCAGAATTATGCATTAAAAAGTCAATTATGACATAAATTGAAATTATGATATTGAAAAGTTCAAAATAATGACAAAAAATAAAAACAAAATGAAACAATTCTGACTTAAAAAGTCAATGACAGTTATGACTGAGTTGAAATAATGACAAAATTCAGAATTACGTATTAAAAAGTCAATTATGACAAGTTGAAATTGACATTAAAGTCAAAATTATGACAAAAAACTATATTGACTAAAAAAGTCAGTAACAAAAAGTCAAAATTATGACAAAATTCGGATTCATGCATTAAAAAGTAAATTATGTCATAAATTGAAATTATGACATTAAAAAGTTGGAAACGATGACAAAAAACAATTCTGACTTAAAAAGTCAATGACAAAAAGTCGAAATAATGACATAAAATTTGGAATTATGAATTAAAAGGTCAGTTATGACAAGCTGAAATTGACATTAAAAAGTCAAAATTATGACAAAAAACTAAATTCTGACTTATGACACCAAGTTGAAATGTCAAACATTTCAGAATTATATAAATTAAAAAGTCAATTATGACAAGTTGAAATTAAGACATAAAAAGTCAAAATTATGACAGAACGTCATAATTTTGACTTTTTAATCGTATAAATTTAACTTTTTAATCTTATTATCGTCATAATTTAGAAAAAAGTGAAGACACCTAATATAAAGTGGGACCAAAGTTTTAATATAAATGAGTTATCAGGTGGTTCTTACTTGTTTTTGCACAACCTTGAAGTTTTTTGTTTTATATACAGCGAATCCACCCTGTAATACTTTTTGTGGGAATCAAATGTCACATTGCTTGGTCTCGATTTATGTGTTCAAATCACTTACACAGCTAAGAATAATAACTCAACAAAAGAACCATGCTTTGATAGAAGTTTATGTACAAAAAAATCCACATTAGAGATCTCAGATCTTCAGTACACATAAGGCACCAGTTTGTACGGCACACGACGGCAATATTCTCGCCAGGCGTCGCCGTGCTTCTTCAGACATGAATCTTCGATCTCATTGGCTCGTTGCCTTAATATGTTAAAGCACTGGAGTGTCGGCAAGTACGGCAGAACGCTGGTGAACCCTGAATGGAAGACAAACAGCAGTTGAGATAAAACATACAAAAACTGATTTGAATGTTTCCGTGTCATGAACACGTGTGCAGGTAACCGTACCGCAGGGGAGACACCAGGCAAACGTCATCAGAATGTCTCCTAGGTAGTTAGGGTGTCTAACCCATCCGAACCATCCAGAAACCAGAAGACGTCTTCCTGTCGGGCTTCGGATTGTGTGCAGACCTTTGAAAGAGGTCGAGATCATCAACCACCAGTACAGCATTGATTGGACCTACACATGCATTTACTTTTATGCATGCCAGAGTTTGAGTGAATCTCAATCTTATGCTTTCTTGGCGTACATTTATGAAGTAGTGTTTACATGGAACAGAAATGGTCCTAAAACTCTTAAAGTAGAAGAAAAACACTGGATATAAATATCACACGGATTCGCAAAAACGACTAAAAACGCTGTATTCTGCTGCCAGGCCAGTAGATGGCGATGTCACTTTGTAAAGAAACATGCGCCTATAGACTGAACATGTAATACACATACGCATGACGTCACCGTTTTCACTAATTCGCCTTTTTGTAGTTTACATGGAGACGATAGACAGAGATGACTTTTCAGGCCCCCAAAACGCCATTGTCGTGTAAACGAACGACCAAAACGAATAAAAAGTTTTCAGTTTTTGGTTGAAAACGGTGTTGTGAAAACAATCCCTCAGTTTGGAGTTAATCAGAGTCACTTCACTTCATTAGAACTTGATTAGTCCATTCTGAACACAGCCACAATTATAAAGAGGGGTGTAGACTTATGCAATTAGGTTATTTCAAGTTCTTTTTTCTCTGAAATGTGTCACTTTGGTTTTCAGTGACTTTATATAAGTTGGCATTTTACATAAAGACGTGCAAAAGTTCTGATTTAATTTTTTACGTCACAAAAACCCGGGAGTATAGACTTTATATCCACTTTAAAATCAAGCAGGGCTGCGTTTCCCAAAGGTCGGAAGTTATTTCAATGGGACTTGGCTAACGACGCTTTCGTTAACGCAACCCAGGATGAGAATATGAAGAGGTTACACATACAAGCGTAGGCCGGGTCATTTGGATTTCTGCGGAAGCCATCTTTCTGCTCGTTGGACAGGTAATAAATCAGGAAGCCAATACCTGTCAATACATTGCATTGAGCATTATAACAATCACTAGCATGTAATCACGCATGTTTCTTTTCTAAATGTGAGGTCTGATGGCTGATGAATGAAGATCATTCTCACCGAAGAGCAGGCAGATGGGCACGGCCGACAGGAAATGGATGTGATTGGGCCTCTGAAGAAGGAAGTAAACAGGAAGACTGGAGAAGAAAGGGATCCAGATGAACTCGCCCAAAATCATAATGAAGCCAATCGGCTCGTCTGTGAACTCTTTGGTCGTCAGCACAGATTCCTAACGAACCGCATCATAAACATGACACAACATCAGGCACCAGAAATTGACTCCATTGGCAGATATTTGATCTTGTTTTAAGTATAAACTTAATAACTTCAGTCATTTTGTTATTCCAGTAAATGTATCTTGATTTAAGAATGTTTAGATATTTGTGCTGGAATCACATCACATCACACATGACGGACAACGGACCCTTAACCCAATGAGGAAACAGGCCTGCTGACCTCATCGATGAGGAAGTCCAGTATGTAAATGAGATGAAAGACAATCACTAGCAGCAGAGAGAGAGACAGCGAGTTCTGCATCTCTATCGCGGTCAGCAGATAATTCAGATCCATCATGGCCTGCAGGACAAACACACAGACGTCAATCACCTGTCATTTCATTTCTCCTAACTCATGAACACAAACTCACCCAGCCGATGAATCCGATCCTGACCATGACGAAGTGTTTGATGTCGATGATGCCCAGACGAGGATCCATATTCTGACCCAGAGCAAACTTCAGCAGAGGATCCGCTATAAAACACAAACGACCTCTGAACACGCTTGTGAAAACAAGTACAATACTTTAGCATACTTTAATAAAGAATATACTAAAGAGTTTTCATACACTTAATTGCATGTTGTTTAAATTTATATTATATGCAATTAGTTGAACTCAAGAGTGTTTTTAACCCACTTAAATACATGTAGGTTATAGGAGGTTTGTCGCACCTGTGTTGTCGTAGTGCACCTGTGCAGAGGCGTGTGTGTGGATCGGACACAGGTACAACGCCAGGCTGAGCAGCAGAGAGATGGCCATGCCAGCGCTGACCAGAGAGAAGATCCTGTCTGTCATGGTGCCGGCCCGCAGGACGCCACAGAACCACAGCGCCGAGAACAGAGCCACGCTCAGCAGGAACGCATACAGACCTGCAGCAGACGCAAAACCTTGAAAGATGCTCAACACATTCAATATATATATATATATACCCAAAGATTTGTGTTCAATCTTCTACCGTTGAGTTTGTATTTTAAACGCTTTCCATTACAGCCCATCTTGCCTTCACTCACCTGCATAAAGGAGGATAAATGAAAATAAATAATGAATAATAGACTGCTGGTTTAAAGCTCTTGTTTCTGGTCTCACCTGTCCCACAGGTAGATGATAGAGCGCCGCCTGCAGGACAGTGAACAGCAGCACCACGGACACAGACGTCCAGTCCCAGATGGATCCGGCAGAGCCGAGCAAAACCCACGAGTCAGAGGAGGAGCGACAGCCGTCCAGCAGCATTATGAGAGAGACGCCCAACAAAACACACACCAGCGACAGAACTGACACACACACATAAATATGCAAATGAGGTATTATCAAATTAAATATGCACTAATTTGCATACATTTACAGAACAGAAATATAAAGATTGGATAAAGTCAGGTTGCAAATTCTTGTTTTGTCGACATATTAACCCACTGATACTTGAATTATATGGTGTGATGTGAAAGTCAATAATTGGTCTCTATGTAAACCCTCTACCCAGGTCCTACTTGCCCCGCTCTGTGCGGGTCTCGAACCCGGGTCTCTGGCGTGGGAGTCGGACACTCTAACAAGGAGTCTGAGGACTGCAACCTCTAGCGTCATTCGCTAGAGCATCTCTTGAGATCAGAGGAGTGGGGTTTACTCGCACAGTGACTACTAGCTGACCTCCGTTACATCTATATGCTATAATATAAGATATAACTAGTGCACTTACGGATGTTGTTCCATTTACTGTGGACCTGAACCACAACTTTGCCATCATCATCTTCATCCTTGAGCTTCCATGTGTCTGATCCATTCCTGTGCGGCTGTAGGACAGTCAGAGGGGTGTAAACATACAGCGAATCTGGAATAAACACTGGATTTCAGAAGCTCACCTGATGTTCTTGATAGGGAGACGTCATAGTCACAGTCTGTGCATTCTCGTTCAAACCCATTGTGCCAACTCAAACGTTTAAATCAGCTGTGAACTTTAACACTGCAGCACAACTCCACAACTCCACACTACTGTATTCACCAAAGACAGAGGTTTTTATGCTCCAGCTGTTACTACACATACTGACACGTTGCAATATGAATGAAACGTGCAATAGCAGAGAACGTTCAACGGACGGGTCTTACTTCCCTCATTCTGAAAGAGATCTGATGAAAACCTCAAACACTTCATGAAGCTGCCATGAAAATCCCCTGGAATGTTCTCTGAACTTTAGCTAATGTTCCGGCAAGGTTCTCTCAAAGTTACGAACAAACGTTCTTCCAGTAACATTAATTAGAACGTTCGTTCAAAATTATCTGGAATTTAATAATATTGTCAAAACGTTAGCACAAAAACAAAGGGAAAAAGTAACATTTTATTTCTGAAATATTTTATTTAGATGTTTGTGTAACATTTTTTAAATGTTACTACGTGTTTCAGAATGTAAAAGCAACGTTCTGAAAAGAACATTTAAAAGCAAAGTTCAGAGAACATTCAAAAGTAACATTTAGTGAAAATTAAAAGTAACGTTAGAGAAAATTAAAAGTAACGTTCAGAGAACATTCAAAAGTAACGTTAGAGAAAATTAAAAGTAACATTCAGAGAACATTCAAAAGTAACATTTAGAGAAAATGAAAAGTAACATTTAGAGAAAATGAAAAGTAACGTTAAAGAAAATTAAAAGTAATGTTCAGAGAACATTCAAAAGTAACATTTAGTGAAAATTAAAAGTAACGTTAGAGAACATTCAAAAGTAACGTTCAGAGAACATTTAAATTCAAAAGTAACGTTTCCATGAAGTTTGCAGAACATGGAATGTTCCCTTAACGTTCACATAATGTTAAAACCTGGATGTTTTGAACGTTCAAATCAGAAAAAAAGTTTTCCTAATTTAATGGAAATGGTTTAATGGTTAAACGTTAGCAAAACCTTCTTGGAATATATTTTTTAAGACTCAATCCCCTGGTTTCACAGACAAGGCTTAAGCTAGTCCTAGACTAAAATGCATGTTTGAGCTGTTTTAACTGAAAAGAACTTGTACTGACAGATCTTAAAATATGTCAGTGTTATTGTTTTGTCTCAAGATGCACACCAGTAATGTTTTTTTCTAGTGTACGTTTATAAAAGATACTTAAATATCCTAATTGAACTAAGACCTAATCCTGGCTTAGGCTAAGCCCTGTCTGTGAAACCAGGCCTATGTTTGCAATCAGATTTGCACCTCAAAAGACGTGTAAGAGAGGAAAGTGTGTGTGATCTGTGTCTGAATCCATAATTTAATTATGTCTGTGAAACACTGCATTAGTGCACATTATGACATATGCAGCGGGGCAAAATAAACGCATTTTCACTAGTTTGGTTAATTAAATTCATTAGCACAAGTCATTACAAATAACAATGCAATGCATGAGTATTTGATGTTTTAATAACAGATTCCCATATACAAACTGTATATTGTGATATTGTTGGCCACGTCACCAGACTCAGGCATATAACCGTGTGCTAAATAAAAACACATGCAGTGGAAATTCAATGATTTTAAAGGAAAGCAGTGTGGAGGAATGGATTCTCCATTGAAATCGTCCATTTTCATACGTCGACGTCATCTGTTGGATACACACTTAAATGAGACAAAACATCTGTCAGAACTGAATGCATTTGCAAATAAAAAAAAATAAAATAATGGATGGTATTATTTAAGCAGTAGTTTAAAAAACGTACAATAAAAATACACAAAACGTTCCAACATCCACTAATTGGTCCATTGCATTTCTCCAGTTAACAGCAAAGACAATCACAACGCTACAGCCGTACAAAACAAGTCCCAAAATATCTGAGATAAAAAAATAATAATAAACACAAATGAGACTTAAGTGTTAAGCATACATACCGTCAGGGCTAAAACACTGTTTTTTTCACATAATGTTCTGAGATTATGTAGGAATGATCGCATACGAGTTCAGTAGCTTGGCCTTTGTCTTAAATACAAGCTGCCTCTAGGAGAAGAAACTTCCATGCCGGGATCACTAAAGTACACATAAAAACCACATTCAGGCTACAACCAGTGCAATGACCGGTTAACATAGTGTTATTCTACGCAGACGTCTAGAAAGACTCAATGTCCTCAAATATGGCTTATCACAAACTTCTCTAGCAAGCCTAGCAGCACACTACTGAGTGTTTACTACTGAGAAAACAATCCATTCTTAAGGTAAGTTCACTGTCAGGGTCACAAATGAAACAGGGAACGTTCTGGCAAGGTTCTCTCAAAGTTATGAACAAACGTTCATTTAAAGTTGTCTGGCCTTTAATAATGTTTTCAAAACATTAGCACAAAAGCATCATTTTTTTTTTAGTTGGATGTTCATCTAATGTTTTTTTTAATGTTACTACTTGTTTAGGAACGTTCACTGAACATTCAAAAAGTAATGTTCCTATAATGCTTGAAGAATGATACAAATGGAATGTTTGCTTAATGTTCACATAACCAAGAAAAAATGCTCAGAGAACATTCAGAAATAACGTTTTCATAACTTAATTGGGACGTTAGCAAAAGGTTCCTAGAATATATTTTTGTTAGCTGGGTCAATATTTGCAAGGCTTGGTTGAGAAACAGATTTTGACAACACTTATTTGAGCTGTAACAACTGACAGTACATGTGATATCCATTCTCTACAGAAGACATTAGCTATGTTTCCATTCAAAGTTGCGAATTTAATTAGAATATTGCATAAACATTTGCGATTGAAGCAGCGTTTCCTTCCCATGTGTTCAAGAGAACAAAATCGTCACTTCCTGGGAAACTAGTGCTAAAAAAAGTCAGAATTGCAAAATGTAAACTTGGTATTCCGAGCAAAAAGTCAAAATTACGGAATGCAAACTCAGAATTCCGAGCAAAAAGTCAGAATTACGGGATGCAAACTCAGAATTCTGAGCAAAAAGTCAGAATTACGGGATGCAAACTCAGAATTCTGAGCAAAAAGTCAGAATTACGGGATGCAAACTCAGAATTCCGAGCAAAAAGTCAGAATTGCGGGATTCAAACTCAGAATTCAGAGGAAAAAGTAAGAATTGCGGGATTCAAACTCAGAATTCCGAGCAAAAAGTCAGAATTACGGGATTCAAACTCAGAATTCAGAGGAAAAAGTAAGAATTGTGGGATTCAAACTCAGAATTACGAGAAGTCAGAATTGGAGGGAATTAAACCAAATCATTCTGATGACAGACTTTGAGTCAGGTGTTTCAGAACCACCAAACCAACATCTGAGATGCTGATTGGTCCAGTTATCCAATCACAGCCTCTGCTGAGGTTTTGAGGGATTTATTCGGTAAATGTGTTTTCGTCGTAGTTTATCCGCATGTCTTCTTATCGGATAAACAATAATCCACCTCAGTTGAGTGCATACGTTTATTTTTAGTATTTATGTGCATTTTGGCTTTTCCATCCAGAGTTTTTTTATGCGATATCCCAAAATAGGTGGATGGAAACATAGCTATTGAATGCCTTTGGTTATGATGGGTTAGTTCTGTTAACATGATGTTAAAGCTGATCTGCTTAATGGGAGTAATCAAATTGAATGCCAAAAGACATTTGATACAACATTGTCCTTTCGAGAAGTCTGCATGACACACTTCACATCAGTGATCCAGACTCCTGAAAACAGTCCCTCCAACGAGCTCAAATCAACCTGTAAATGTGCAAAGTTTTGCAAGAGGCATAGCAGGTGTAAGGAATAGCGCCTACTCCATGCTACAAGAGTTAAACGTGTCGAGAAGTTTCTCTCTTTGATTGCATCTGACTTGTGTTTCAACAAGGCAAATTTCAAGAGATCCGCCTCCAGGAGCTTCAAACAGTCAAAACGGTGCGAGCCTCCGATTTCATTCAGTGGTGACGTTGCTTGCTTAGCAAAAACCTAGTAAATATATAAAATCTCGCTTTCACGGTTCGTACACCATTTCTAGACAACATTAACCTTGTTAATCTCTCTAATCTATGAAGCAGAGAACTCGTCTAGCAGTCGAACGAATGTACGCAACTCTCAAACTCCCATCCGACAGCTTATGAAGCACTAGCACACAAGAACAATAAATCATCAATTCCCTAAATCTGCAAACATTCAATGCATCTGTCGCTATGTACAATATAGGATCTTCATATATTAATTATTCGAGTTCATTATTCCATTATAGTGTAGTCTGAATATGTACAATAGAAGACTCCATGATCAAATAAATAAATAAAAAGTAAAACGGCCGTGGCTTTCGCAGTGTTATAGAAGAGGCCAGCAGGGTTTCTGCAAAGAAGAGTCTCGATCTTCGATCGTTTGCAGTCTGTCTGCGGGCGAGAGCTGAAGTCGCAGCTGTGCATCATGGTCCCGTGTGCATTTACATGTGACGTTAATGTGCAACTAAAGCGTGGATGGGTGAAACACTGGCTCCTGGCTCTCGCGAATGAGGCTTCAGCTATACCACGGTCCCGCTCGGCGAGTTTCCATTCTGTGCTGACAGCGGTTGAGACGGATGCTAGTGCAAAAACACAAGAAATAGCATGAGTTTGACTGTGAAAACACTGGCGCTTGGCAAATGCTTTCAACATGTTTGCCACATCTGAAAATGACAGGCCAGAAACATGAAACTGTATTGTTTTTATTAGAAGTACATGTCTTTAACCTGTTAACTCTCAGCCACTTTTTGAGCATATATGGTTGTAATCCTTGAAAATCCTTCAGAAAATGAAAGAGTAAAAAAAGTTTTATAAAACATTATAGAACATTTTATACAAAATATATATTTCACAAAATAATTTGGACTCTAAAATTGGTACAAAATCAAAGTCATGCCTAAGCAAGTTGTGTTCCAAATCTGAAGTTGATATCACAAAAATTGAGGTTCTTATGGGGTTTTGTTTAAGCACAGTACCAAAAATAGCCCCCGGTCATGCATTAGATGCGCTCTCCTGTCAGAAATATCTGTCACAATATCAGTTCTAAGAAAACAGCAGCCAAATATGGAAACTTGAGTCTCAGAGCTTTCCAGCAATATGTCAAGATTAGAAAAAGAGTTGACTATAAAACACTAGTGCAAAGTGTAAAGTTGGTAGCGTTTGAAACACAACTCCGCCCACTAGAGGGAAGAGCCCGTTAAACGGTTTTCGATGGTAACACAATGTCCAATTTCTAAACGGTTTTCACAGAATGACTTTTGAGTGTTTAAGCCTTCGATTGATACCTAATTTATGATGATTACTGAAATATGTGATAGGGGAAAAAAAGGCAATAAAAAGCACACCAGGTTTGACTTTATTTATATGTTAAATTACAACTAAAGTTACAGGTTAATTGGGTTAGAGTGCAACAATTCATTTTTACATTTTAAAAGCTATCAGCACACATTATTTCAACTAGATTTTAAAATAACTGTTTAACAGTAGAAAAAACTACATTACCCATGATTCTGCAAAGAAATCTCCAAAAATCTGAGAAATTTAACGTGCAAATTGCGGCAAAAGAACTCTCTCCCATGATGCACTGCGAATGACTTATTGAATGACAATTGAATGTTTTCACTGATGTCAGTCGCAGTGCATGATGGGATTGTAATTCTTTCCCTAAAGTCGTTAGGTTCACAGTCACAGCTTCGTCTTTTTTGTTTCAAATCAAAGTTGGTAAAGTTGTGACTTGTAGCTAGTTGATTTGATTTATGGCTTATAACTCTTAAACAAAGACTTTTCTAAAATCCTAATGAAAAAAAAAAAAAAAGTCCACCGTTGCGCTCTATATTTGCACTGTAATTTTTACTTGCATTTGTCGTATTTTGAACCGCGCAAAATACTTTACGTGTAGATCTGGACTCACCGCTTTGCCGGGTCGAGCCCAAGTGCAGATGAGGCCCTCCTGGCACGCGGTGATGATGCAATCGTTCATGAAGACGAGTACAGTGAGTCGCTCGTGGGCGATTTTCTTGCACACTAGCGGCTCCAGCAGCGGCACCTCGTTCATGCGCGGACACAGCGTGGTTCCCAAGACTTTAGCGCCATCTAGTCGATTGCTGCGCGGCGCCACGTTGATCTTATCGTTGCTTTTGCTAATGTTGCCGAGGCTGTGGTAGCGCTTGTGCTCCTTTTCCCCTCCCACCCCGGATTTGTCCGATTTACGCTCTTGGAGCGACAGCGTAGCGAAGCGGCCGATGCTAAACGGCGCACTTCCTCCTCCGCTGCCGGCGCTGCCACTGCTGCCACCCGTGACGCCGCTCTCTGTCGCCCCCTGGATCTTGGAGGTGTTTGCGACGGCAGGGTGCGGAAGGGAATTGGAGCGCGACAGTGAGCGAGGTAAAGGTAGCGGCAATGTAGACGTTTGGTGCGAGGGATGATGGTGACCTTCGACTACGCTACTTCCGCTAGTGCTGTTCAACGCCGTGGATGCCGGAACGGTGGGGCCGAAGGTGTTCGTAAGCGCTCGGGAGAGTGGAAGTCGCGGATACAGAACGTCGTCCGTTAGGTCCCACAAACAGAACTGTGTGTCCTGCCCGACGGATCCGAAGCGGTACGACACGGACGACGCGCCACCTTTGGAGCTGTGCCGCGAGAGGCGCGAGAGCGTGCTGCTGGTGCGCACGCGGCCGAAGTGCAGCGCCCCCTGCTGGAGATCCTCCTCGCTGCCGCTGAGCTCCATCGGCTCGTCGTCCTCCAGGTTAGTGGTAAAGGGGTCGAACGCCACCACGTTGACCCACGACTTGTGACCGTGTCCGCGCGCCACCACTCGGCTCTCCGCGAACGACCACACCGTCACCAGATCGTCCTCTCCGCCGGTGGCCAGGTACTTCCCGTCGGGGCTCCAGGAGACGCACAGCAGGCCCCCGAAGTAGCTCTTCATCACTCCCTGCAGCTCCATGGAGTCAAAGTGGAAGACGCGGAGGCAGCCGTCCTGTCCGACACACGCCACGTGAACGCCGTCGGGCGAGAAGGCAAACTCGTTCAGGCCGCCCTCACCCACCACCCAGCGGAGTAAAGGGTTGCGGGGCGTCTTGGTCTTGCAGGAGTAGACGGAGAAGCCCTCGCCCTGGCGGAGCAGACAGTACTGAGGAGCCGTGGTGCCGCACGGATGCTCCACGTTGTAGAGGTAGAGGTGACCACTGGCGTGAGACGCCAGGAAGAGATTCTCCGACTTGGGCAGCCATTTCAGACACGTCACCTTTGATTTGTCTATCAATCTCTGGGGAAGAAATCACACTATGTCAGCAATGTGACGATATGAAAATTATACACTGATAAAAAGTGACATTTATAATGTTAATAAATGCTGTTCTTTTGCACTTTGATATTCATCAAAGAATCTTGAAAAATTAAATGTATGATGGTTTCCACAAAAAAAATAAAGCTGTTTTCAACACTGATAATAATCATACGTGTTTCTTGATCATCAAATCATCATATTAGAATGATTTCTGAAGGATCATGTGACACTGAAGACTGGAGTAATGATGCTGAAAATTCAGCTTTGATCACTGAATATAAATTACACTTTACATAGAAAACAGTTATTTTAAAATATAATATTTCACAATTTTTACTGTATTTTTGATTAAATAAATGCAGCTTTAGTGAGCACAAGAGACTTCTTTCTAAAAATATTACAAATACTTAATGACAAATGAACTTTTGAACGGTAGTATGTATATTATTTATGTATATATATAATTTTAAATCTCGCAGCAAATTGATCACATCAAATTTTGCTGAGAAATTACCCCATACGATAATTTAAAGTCATTATTGTGGTAAATGAGAAAAGCATCAAATAGACATTTCAAGTAGCTTTAGAAAAATGATGAACTACATGTTCAATGTTTTTTTTATTAATATAAAATATATAGAAATATTTTTGGAAAATTATGGAATTTTTCATGAAACAATAAGAAATTAAAACTGCCAGTAGGTGGCGGTAAATGTCTAAATTGAGTCTGAATTAAGTCATTGAGTCATTCAATCATTTGATTCGTTCAAACAGCTGATTCACTCAGGAATGAAGTATAATGATTCGCTCAAAACGGAAATCTTATTTGTGGACAAAATATTATTACTGGGCTGAAGTATGACCAGCAATGTGAAGTATGAACTGGTAAGTCATGTAAAATAATCTTTTCAGAACATATACTTTTCCACCATAAGAGTATTTCCTGCTAAAATAAGAAGCCACATACTACTTTCAGTTCAACGTTACTGTGAGTCGTTGTTAAAAGGTCAAGTAATAAAGACTGTGAGTAAGAGCTCTTCATGCTTTCGATCAGATTGACAAACACAAACTGCCACGAGGAAGTTACAGAATGTTTGCGGCTGCTTGCAGGGGTTTCAAGATCTAAACAAGGTTCCTGTTTTCTTATCACTGATGTAGAAACATAATGTCAGAATGAAGGATCTTAATGATCCACACGGTGGATCTTCAGCAATCATTTATGCAATAATTTAAGACGTTTCTCCTTATATAGAACCTTTTTGGCATAAAACTGAGTCAAGAACCCCCTATTTATAACCGTTATGTCTCAGAGTGTAACATTCTTCATGATTCCAGTAAATGAGTGTCATCTCATCTGCTCACCTCCTCGTTGAAGAGCTTGCTGGTCTCTTTCTTGATGGGGTCGAGGTACTGCACCTGTCCGGCGGAGAAGCCCACGATCAGAGCCACGCTGTCAGCGGTGGCCGAGTACTGGTTGAAGTCATGACACGTGGGCTGAGTTCCCTTATAGATGCGCTTGTCTATCGGCTTACTGAGGTCCACCGCCTGCAGAGAGAGTCACATATACATGTATGTCATTGGGGTTTTATTCATATTCTGAATTTGTGTTTATTTTTATACACTGACTGCAGAAATTATGTTCTTGTTTTCCAGCACAAACATCTAAACATCCTTAAATCAATATACATTTACTGGAGAAGCAAAATGATATTAAGACTTCAAAATCAAGTGCAAAAAACAAGAACAAAAATCTGCCACTGGAGTCAGAAAAATAATCTTGTTTTCACTTTGAATTAAGTTTATTTTGGCAGATATTTGTTCTTGTTTTAAGCACAAACTCATTTGATTTTGATTAATTTTTCTTAATATCTTCAGCCATTTTGCTTCTCCAGTAAATGTATCTTGATTTAAGGATGTTTAGATGTTTGTGCTGGAAAACAAGACAGAGGAAGAGCATCAGTTTTTGCAGTGATATTTTCTGTTTTCTTGTTAATTTTCTTGTTATGGAAGCTTGTTTCCACCACAAAATAAAATTCTCATTTTTTTATCTCACGATTCTGACTTTCTTTCTTGTAATTGCGAGTTTATATCTAACTTTTTTCTCAAAAACTTACAATTGACAAAAAAAAAAAAGAAGTCATAATTACCTTTTTATTTGTTTATTCTGTGGTGGTAATCCATATTTTGTTGTGTTTTTTGTCATATTAATTAATTTTTCATTTTTAAATAGGTCTATATAGTTATTAATTTTTATTCCTGTTTTAGATCAAGTTAATCCAGGCATCTAGCTGAAATAAACAATTATTTTATTTCGAAGATGTTTTCTTTTCATGTTTTTAGTTTTAGTTAACTATAAAGACACTGATATTCAGATATATGAAAGAAAGGACAAGATCATTGTATCATTTTGGTATTATTATTATATACATTTGCAGTCAAATAGTGCTTGTCCCAAACTCTAAACATGTAAGATATTCTTTGCTCAAATGTGCAAACCACAACTTCTCTTTTTATGTACATATAATTATGAAAACATGATGACGAACACATAAAACTTGCTGGTTTTGGCATCCTTTACTAATCTGACCAGATCAAGAGGATGTTCCTCCATTAAATCATGGGCCAAACAACAACAATACGAGCAAATCTGGTCAGTCCAGATCTCAGAGTGGAGTGTGACATCTCGTGGTGATTCAGAGGCCACTAAACCATTGTAAAAGCATATTAATGACCATCATAAACCAATACATATCAGTGTTGATGTCTTCAATACAAACACAGTGTTTTAAATGAAGCTTTACTGAAAGAGTTTAAATCTCGTGTAAACATAACAAGTGTCCTTATTTGTTGCATTTATACACAAATGCAGAAAGAATGCGATTCTCTTGATGTAAACAAAGCGCTGCTACAGTGTATCGCGCAGATCCGCATCTGTCATTCATCACTGAGATCAAGAGATGCTGTCCGCCCGTACCTTCTTAATGTTTGTGTAGGTGTAGAAGTAAAGTTCCCTGCCGATGTTGAAACACACTCGCTCCGAATCCTCGCTCGGGTCCTCCGGCTTCAGCTTCACCATCGACACCCGGACCGGCGGCAGGAAGCCCGGAGAGGAGTTGGCCGCGGCGGCGGACCCGGGCCCCTGCACCAGCCCAACACCAGCACCGCCGCCCGGGATGGAGCTCGTTGCCGCGCCCGGCCCCACCGTGACACCCGCCGAGGGTCCCCGCGGCAGCCCGGCCCGCTGCTGAGAGTCCGAGAGGGTGAGCAGCTTGTAGAATCCCTCCCGGGTCCGGAACTGCGATTTAATCTCATTGATATCCTTCAGAGCGCCTCCATCTGCGGCCATCTTCAGTCCAAACGCGCCGCACAGGAAGCGCCGCGCCTCTGACCTGGAAATAATGCGGAAAACTACAAGCAAAATGGGAGCAGCGCTGCACGGGTCGCCCGTGAACTCGAACCGGAGCGGACGGACGCATCTGACCCAACCGGATGATGAAGATGATGATGATGCTCCAGTCAGAGTCACTATGATCTCAGAACTGATTCAGTACAAACTGATATCTATCTATCTAGTCTTACATGATGAAAGTAAAGCATTTGTTAAATATATTTGACATATTTGCAGACATTTATTACAGTAGACATATAACCTTCTTTGAATGGATTTTATTTTGATAGTGAAAACATTGTCACATTCACATCTTCTGTTGATTTTACACAGAAACTACTTTATTAATCCACAACAGACGTGCAAATACTCCAGTTTCTCCAAAAACAGTCTGTT
The DNA here is from genome assembly GCF_019924925.1 of Ctenopharyngodon idella. Lineage (NCBI taxonomy): Eukaryota > Metazoa > Chordata > Actinopteri > Cypriniformes > Xenocyprididae > Ctenopharyngodon > Ctenopharyngodon idella. The sequence continues at coordinate 35,464,117 of NC_067234.1, forward strand.
CTCTCTGTGATGTTCAGAATGTCCCATCAGAAAAACAGCAAACAGACACTGAAGAGATTTCTGACCGACCAGGAGGTGGCGCTGCTCTCTCTCTCTCTCTCTATCACACACACACACACACACACACACAAACACACTCTTTTTCTCTCTCTATCACACACACACACACACACACACACACACACCTCAGATACTCTCGCTCTCTTCGCTCTCTCTCACACACACACACACGCACACACGCGTGTTCTCACACTTTTATTGACGTCTTTATTAACATCAGGGGGAGTTTTATGTAAAATGAATTTAGTAACAGAGTTTGGCAGTCCTGTGTGTGTGTTTGTGTGTGTGCGTGTTTGTGTAACACTCTCAGGAAACAGGGGCGGAGTCAACCGTCTCCAGGATGTACAGATTACAGAGTCCTGATTGGTCATCACACACTCGCTTCTCCATGACAACGGTTCTGTTGACAGGAATCAAACATGTCATAATGAGAAAACGTTTGTGACCTGAAAATTATTTAGATGTTTGAGTTACACTTGAGCGTGTGTGTGTGTGTGTGTGTGTGTTCACCTGTCAGATCCCAGCAGCCGGAATATTCTTTTGGTGTCAGTGATTTCCTGCAGTATCTCTGATGACCCCTGACCTCTCCTCTGCCAGCCGTGTTTCCAGATGGCGATCAGCGTGTCGTCGTAATACACTGAGAACACAGAGTGTGTGTGTTGACGGAGGGTTGTGACTCGTACAGCACGCGTGACACACACATGGACACACACTTACCCACGGCGTCTATGTCTAACTTAAAGGTGACGTCCGACGGCAGGAGTCTGTGGCTTTTGGCTGATCCGT